>NW_027145090.1:0-28056 GCF_026170545.1 Melanerpes formicivorus
AGGGGAGAGGTGAGAAGGGGACAGGGAGAGAGTCAGGGGAGACAGGGAGAGGGTCAGCAGGCAGCAGCAACCAAAACCTCTTGAAGACCTCCTCCAATCCTCCCAGAACCTCCCCTCAGCCCCTCCAGAGCCCCCTAGGATCCCTGTGACCCCCCCCAGCCCCTGTTAGGAGCCCACCTGTGAGGCCTGGACGATGATGGGCACCCCCAGGAGGCGCTGGCCGGTGAGGCCGATGGCCAGGGGGCACGGACTGGATGTCGCAGAACTCGACGTAGGCGATGCCCTTGGAGCGCCGCGAGTTGCGGTCCGAGATGATGCGCACGTCCCGCACCTGCCAGCGGGGGGCAGCGCCCGGGCAGCCGGCGGAGGAAGGGCGGGGGAGGCGGGGGGAGGTCGGTGGAGATCAATGGAGGTGGTTGGAGTTCGGTGGAGGTCCAGCAGGGGGAGCCGGAGAGCAGGGAGAGAGCAGAAGAGGTCATTAGAGATCAATAGAGATCATCAGAGATCATTAGTAATCAATAGATACCATTAGGTGTTGTTAGAAACCAATAGAAGTCCTTATAGGCCATTATAGAAGTCATCAAAGATCAATAGAGACCATTATAGGCCATTGGAGGTCATGAGAGACCAATAAAGACCACGACAAGCCATTAGAGATCATTAGAAATCAATAGAGACCATTAGAGATATTAGTAAAGACCATTATAGGCCATTAGAAGTCATTGAAGATCAATAGAGGCTATTAGAGATCAATAGAGATCAACGGAGGCCATTATAGGCCATTATAGGTCATTAGAGATCAGTAGAGACCATTCAAACATTAAAAGCCATTAGAGATCATTACAGATCAATGAAGGCATAATTATAAACCATTAGAGATCATTACAGATCAATACAGACAATTATAGGCCGTTATAGGCCATTAGAAATCAATAGACACTATTAGAGATCATTAGAGGCAATTATAAGCCATTAGAGATCAATAGAGACCATTAGAAATCATTAGAGATCAATAGACACTATTATAGGGCATTAGAGATTATTACAAATCAAGAGAGACCATTATAAACCATTATAGATCATTAGAGATCATAGAGACCATTATAGAACATTAGAAGTCTTAAAGGGTCAATAGAAACTATTAGAGGCCATTGGAGGTCATGGGCAATCAATAAAGACCATTACAGGCCATTAGATATCAATAAAGGCCAACAGAGATTAACAGAGCCCATTATAGGCCGTTAGAGATCATTAGGGATCAATAGAGCCCATTAGTGATCATTAGAGATCAATAGAGCCCATTATAGGCCATTAGAGATCAATATAGGCCATTATAGATCATTAGAAGTCATTAGGAATCAATAGAAAACTATTACAGGCCATTACAAAACATTAAAGATCATTAGAGATCAATAAAGGCACAATTATAGACTATTAGAGATCAATAGAGACCATTATAGGCCCTTAGAGATCAATAGAGGCCATTAGAGGCTATTAGAAGTGGTTGAAGTTCAGTGGAGGTCCAGCAGGGGGAGCCGGGGAGCAGGGAGAGAACCAGAAGAGGTCAATAGAGCTCAATAGAGGCCATTGGAGACCATTAGAGCTCCCTGGACATCCAGCAGGGGGAGCCGGGGAGCAGGGAGAGGCCATTAGAGATCATTGGAGGTGGTTGGAGTTCAGTGGAGCTCCAGCAGGGGGAGGCAGAGAGGAGGAAAGGCAGAGAGGTGCCAGAGCTTCAGGAGCCAATGGAGACCCCAAGGAGACCTCCCCAAGCCCAAGGGAGACCCCAAGGAGCCCCGCCCCACCCCGCCCCACCCACCTTGCCGACGGCGGAGAAGAAGTCCTCGAGGTCGCGGGGCCGGATGCGGGCGGCCAGCTGCATGCAGAACACCGTCCGGGCGTCGCGCTCCTCAGGGCTCAGGCTGCCCAGCGGCTCCCTGGGGCGGGGCAGGAAGGAAGGTCAGCGTCGCTCTCTGATTGGCCGGTGGGGTGGGGAGGAGGGAGGGGAGGGAGGGGCTGAGCTGACCTGGCAGGGCTCTTGTCCCGGTAGAGAGGGCTCTTGCTGTGGCGAAGCGGGCGCCTGGGGGGGGAGGAGAGAGAAGAGAGAAGTTAGGGGAAGGTTTGGGGGAGTTTGGGGGAAATTTGGGGGATTTGGGGGAAATTTGGGGGGAATTTTGGGAATTTAGGAAAATTTGGAGGGAAATTTGAGAATTTGGAGGAAGTTTGGAGGAATTTGGGGGAAATTTGAGGAAGTTTGGGGAAATTTGGGGGAAATTTGAGGAAGTTTGGGGAAATTTGGAGGAAATTTGGAGAAATTTAGGAATTTAGAAGAAATTTGGAAGAATTGGGGGGAAATTTGGAGGAAATTTGGAGAAGTTTAAGAATTTAGAATAAATTTGGAGGAATTTGGGTGAAATTTGAGGAGAAATTGGGGAAATTTGGGAATTTGGAGTAAATGGGAGGAATTTGGGGTGAAATTTTGGAGAAATTTAAAAAATTTAGGAGAATTTGGGGAAATTTGCAGACATTTGAGGAAATTTGCCTAAATTTGTGGAAAATTTGGAGGAATTTGGCAATTGAAGGTAAAGTTTCACCATTTGAGGTAAAACTCCCAAATCTGAGGTAAAATTTCCACAACGAGACAAAATTTCACTATTTAAAGATAAAACTCAAAAACTTGAGGTAAAATTTTCAAATTTGAGGCAAAATTTCGCTATTGGAGGCAAAATTTCCCTATTTGAAAGCAAAGATCAAAAATTTGAGGTAACATTTCAGAATCTGAGGTACAACTTCCACAATTTGAGGTAAAACTCCAAGCTTTGAGGTAAATTCCACCATTTGGAGGTAAAGCTCAAAACTTGAGGTAAAGTTTCAGAATATGAGGTAAGATTTTACAATTTGAAGTAAAACTGCCAAATTTGAGGCAAAATTTCCCAATTTGGGGCAAAGCTCTACAACTTGGAGATAAAGTTCAAAAATGTGAGGTAAAATCTCACCATTTGAAGGTAAAATTTCAACATCTGAGGTAAAATTCCAGAATTTGAGGTAAAGTTTTACTATTTGAGGCAAAATTCCAGAATTCAGAGGTAAAATTTCAGAATTTGAGGTAAAATTTCACTTCTTGAGGCACAATTCCACCATTTGGAGAGAAAGCTCAAAAATTTGAGCTAGAGTTGCAGAGTCTGAGGTAAAATTTTCACTATTTGAAGCAAAACTCCCAATTTGAGGTAAAATTTCCTAATTTGAGATAAAATTTCCTAATTTGAGGTAAAATTTCCTAATTTGAGGTAAAATTTCACAATTTGGAGGCAAAACTCCAGAACTTGAGGCAAAATATCCCAATATGAGGCAAAATCCCCCAATTTGGAGGTAAAACTCCAAATTTGAGGTAAAATGTCCCAATTTGAGGCAAAATTCCCCAATTTGGAGGTAAAATTCCCCAATTTGGAGACAAAATTCCAAATTTGAGGCAAAATTCCCCAATTTGAGGCAAACTCCCCCAGTTTGGCGGTGCAATTCCGCCACCAGGGGGCAGAGCTCCATGCTTTGGGGGGTGCATTTGTCCCCCTGAGCTCCCTGAGGGGCCCTGCTGCGTTCTGAGGGGGGGGTTTGGGGGTACCCCCAGAGCTACCCCCCACCCCCCACCCCCGCCATTACCGGGCCCCGGTCGTCGCGCCTCCTCTCGCGGCTCCGGGAGCGACTTCCCCTCCGGCGCTCGCGGCTGCGGCTCCGGTGTCGGCTGCGGCGTTCCCTGCTCCGGCTTCGGCGGCGCCGCTCCCGCTCCCGGTCCCTGCTGCGGCTGCCGGGACCCAAAAGCCTCTGGAGTTGACCCAAAATGGCCTCCCCCTGGGGCCCCCCTCCTCCCCCAGACCCTCCCCGGCGGACCCTCCCCCGGCCCCGCACCTGTGTCTGTGGTCGCGGCTCCGGCTCCGGCTCCGGCTCCGCTTCTTCCGGCTGCTGGGGGAGCGGGGAGGGGGTGAGGGGCAGGCGATCCCCAGCCCGGGGGCCTCCTCCCTCCCCCCAGCCCCCAAAACCTTTCAATTCTGACCCAAAAAAGCCTCCAGAGAGCCAAAAGAGTCCAAGAAAACCCTTCATAGGCTGCAAAATGCCTCAGAGGGCCAAAAAATTCCTTAAATGGCCAAAAAATTACTTAAATGGCCAAAAAATGACTTAATTAGCCAAAAAGTCCTTAATTAACCAAAAAAAAATCCCTAATTAACCAAAAAATTCCTTAAATGGCAAAAAAAATCCTTAATTAGCCAATAAAATTCCTTAATTAGCCAAAAAAATCCTTAAATAGCCAAAGAAATTGGTTAATAATTGGTTACTAATGCCCAAAAGTCCTTAAATAGACCCAAAAAATCCCTTAAGTAAGCAAAGAAACTTCTAAGGAACAATAAAAATTCCTTAATTAGCCAAAAAATGTCCTTAAATAGCCCCAAAAATTCCTTAATAGCCCCAAAAATTCCTTAAAGAGCCAAAAAGTTCCTTAATTAGCCCCAAAAATGCCTTAAATAGCCCCAAAAAATTCCTTAATAGCCCCAAAAATGCCTTAAATAGCCCCAAAAAGTTCCTCAAGTAATCAAAGAAACATCTAAGGAACACAAAAAATGTCCTTAAATGCCAAAAAATAGCCCCCAAAAATCCTTAAATAGCCAAAAAAATTCCTTAAAGAGCCAAAAAGTTCCTTAAACAGCCCCAAAATTTCCTTAGTAGCCCCAAAAATTCCTTCATTAGCCCCAAAAAATCCTTTAAGTAACCAAAGAAACATCCAAGGAACAATAAAAATTCCTTAAATAGCTAAAAAAAGTTCCTTAAATAGCCCCAAAAATGCCTTAAATAAGCCCAAAAAATTCCTTAAATAGATAAAAAAAACCCTTAAGGAGCCAAAAAGTTCCTTAAATAGCCCCAAAAATGCCTTAAATAGCCCCAAAAATTCCTTAAGCAAGCAAATGAACCTCTAAACAACCACAAAAATAATCCCTGCAATAACCAAAGAAATTCCTGAAGCAGCCCCAAAAAATTCCTTAAATAGGTAAAAAAAGTCTTTAAATAGCCAACAAAATTCCTTAAGGAGCCAAAAAGTTCCTCTAATAGCCCCAAAAATTCCCTAAATAACCCCAAAAAAATGCTTAAGTAGCCAAAAAATTCCTTAGATAACCAAGAAATTCCTTAAATAACAAAAAAAAATCCTTAAATAGCCAAAAATTTCCTTAAGGAAGCAAAAATATCCTTAAATAGCCCCAAAATTGCCTTAAACAGCCAAAAAAAAATCCCTTCAACGGCCCCAAAAATCCTGATATTGCCCCAAAATCCTTGAAACAGACCCAAAAATCCCTTCACCAGCCCCAAAATCCCTTTCCTCCGCTCCCAATTCCCTTCCATTCCTCCCCAAAAACCCCTTCCCCCCAAAAGTTGCTTTATTCCACCCAAAATTCCTCAGAGCTGTTTAAAGAGACCCAAATGGCCCCAAAATTCCTCCCCTCCACCCCCCCAGACCCTGCTCCCACTGCTGCTCCCTGGCTCCTTCTTGGCCTCCTTGCTGGACTCCTCTGCAGGCTGCTGGGGAGGGAAGGCACAGAAATGATCCAAAATAGCCCCAAAGTGACCCAAAGTAGACCCAAAGTGACCCAAAGTGGACCCAAAGTGACCCAAAACGCACCCAAAGTGACCCAAAACCACACAAAATAGACCCAAACGGACCCAAAATAGACCCAAGACCCAAAGGCCACCCAAAATAGACCCAAAGTGACCCAAAATAGACCCAAAATGGACCCAAACTGACCCAAAATAACACCCAAAGCAACGCAAAATGACCCAAAATAGACCCGAAGTGTCCCAAAATAGACCCAGAATAGACCCAAACTGATCCAAAGTAGACCCCAAAATAAGACCCAAAGCAACCCAAAATGACCCAAAATAGACCCACACTGACACAAAATAGACTCAAAATGGACCCAAAATGACCCAAAATAGACCCACACTGACACAAAATAGACTCAAAATGGACCCAAAATGACCCAAAATAGACCCAAACTGACCCAAACCCATACACAATAGACCCAAACTGAGCCAAAACCACACAAAACAGACCCAAAGTGACCCGAAATAGACTCAAAACAGACCCAAAGTGACCCAAAATAGACCCAAAGTAGACTCAAAGTGACACAAAACAGACCCAAAATAGACCCAAAATGGACCCAAAATGACCCAAAACAAACCCAAAACTGACCTAAAATAGACCCAAAATGGACCCAAAGTAGACCCAAGGTGACCCAAAATAGACACAAAGTGACCCAAAATGACCCAAAACAGACCCAAAGTGACCCAAAACAGACCCAAAATAGACCCAAAGTGACAGAAAACAGACTGAAAATGACCCAAAACAGACCTAAAATGGACTCAAAGTGACCCAAAATAGACCCAAAGTAGACCCAAAATGGACCAAAAGTGACCCAAAAGGAGCCAAATTGCCCCAAATTTGCCCCAAATCTCACCTGGCTCGGGGCTGGCTCCGGCTGCACCTTGGAAGGTCCTGGCTGGGCCTTCAGGGAGGGAAAATCAACCCAAAGTGACCCAAAGTTGCCTCTTTTAGCCCCAAAAGTGACCTCTCAGCCCCAAAGTTGACCTTTTTGGCCCCAAAAATTCACACTTTTGACCCCAAAACCGACCATTTCTGACCAAAATTGCCATTTTTTGACCCAAACTTGACCTTTTAGCCCTAAACTTAGCCTTTTCACCCCAAACTTAACCTTTTTACCCCAAATTGATCTTTTTGACCCCAAACTGGCGTTTTTGGCTCCAAATAATCTTTTCACCCAAAATCAGCTTTCTTAACCTCAAACTTGACCTTTTTACCCCAAACTTAGCCTTCTTACCCCAAATTGTCCTTTTCTGATCCAAACTGACCTTTTTGACCCAAACTGTCTTTCATTGCCCCAAATTTGACCTTTTTTACCCTAAACTTAGCCTTTTTACTCTAAACTTCACCTTTTCACCCTAAACTTGACCTTTTTGCCCCAAAGTTGACCTTTTTACCCTAAACTTGACTTTTTTGCCCTAAATTGACATTTCTTGCTGCAAACTTAACCTTTTTGCCCCAAACTTGACCTTTTCACCCTAAACTTGACCTTTTTGACCCAAATTTGACCTTTTTACCCCCAAACTTTACTGTTTTGACCCAAAACTGACCCTTTTACCTTATACTAAACCTTTTTACCCTAAACTTGACATTTTTACCCTAAACTTAACCTTTTCACCCCAACTTAACATTTTTGCCCCACAGTGACCTTTTGGACCCAAAACTGGCATTTTTTGCTCCAAACTTGACCTTTTCAACCCAAACCTAACCTTTTTTCCCACAATTGCCCTTTTTACCCCAAAATTAACATTTTTGTCCCAAAATGACCTTTTTCCCCCCAACTTGCCCCTTTTACCCCAAAATTTACTTTTGTGACCCAAGCTTGACCTTTTACCCCAAAATTGACCTTTTTGCCCCAAACTTGACCTTTTTACCCCAAAATTGACCTTTTTGCCCCAAACTTGACCTTGTTTGAGCCAAAATTGACTTTTTTTGACCCAAAATTAACCTTTTTTCTCCAAATTATCTTTTTTGACCCAAAACTAACCTTTTTGACCCAAACTTAACCTTTTTACCCCCAACCGCCCTTCCTACCCCAAACTCAACCTTTCCTCCGCCAACTTGCCCTTTTTACCACAAAATTGACCTTTTTGACCCCAAACTTAACCTTTTTTACCCCAAAATTGCCCTTTTCACCCCAAACTTGACCTCTTTGCCCCAAACCTGCCCTTTTTCACCCCAAAACCTCCTCCTCACCCTCCTCCTTCTTGTAGGGAGCCTCCAGCATGGCCTCGATGACGATGTCGAAGTCGTCCGACGTCATCGCCTCGCTCTGATTGGACGGAGGGAAGCCAATCAGGTGAGCCCAGCACACATCCCTCACCCCTATCTCCCTCCCCCCCAACCCTAGCCCCGCCCCCAGCCTCACCGGATCCGGCAGCTGATTGGCTCCGGCGGCCTCCATCCTGGGCCTGCCCGATGGGGGGGTTGGGGCTTGCTGCAGCTCTGCCTGGAGTGGGGGAAGGAGGGATCCCAAATTGACCTTTTCAGCCCCAAAATGGGACCCTTCCCCCAGCTCCCTTCAGGCCCCGCCCCTTCCTCCAAGCCCCTCCCCCCTTGCCCCCCAAGCCTCACTCTCCCTTCAGCTCCCATTGCCCCAAGCCCCACCCCCAGCTCCCTAACCCCCCCAAGCCCCCATGCATGAAGACCACGCCCCCTCAGCCAAGCCCCGCCCACCTCTTAGCCCCCATCCCTCCAGGCCCCGTCCCTGCTCTCTCAACCCCCTCCTCCTCCAAGCCCCTCCCTCGCCCCAGCTCCCCTTCACCCAAGCCCCTCCCTCCCCACAGCCCCCTTGGCTCAAGCCACGCCCTCTTGCCCAGGAACCACCCTCCCCTTAGCCCCCATTAAGCTAGGCCACGCCCCCTCCCGCAAGCCCCACCCCTTCCCTCCACAAACCTTTTCCCCATAGCCTCCTGTAGTCAAGCCCCGCCCCTTATCCAAGCCCCGCCCCCTCCCAAAGCCCCTCCCTCCCCATAGCCTCCTTTGCTCAAGCCCCGCCCCTTACCCAAGCCCCGTCCCCTCCACACAGCCCCAGCGTCCCCATAGCTCCCATTCGCCCAGGCCACGCCCCCTCGCTCAGGCCCCGCCCCCTCCTTGATCCCCATTCCCCATAACCTTTAGTCACCCAAGCCTCGCCCCCCTCCCCTCAGCCCCTTCCCCATAGCCCCCATTCACCCAGGCCCCGCCCCCTCCCTCGAGCCCCGCCCCTTCTCCGTAGGCCCCTCAAGCAAGCCCCGCCCCCTCTCCCCCCTCCCCTTCCTCCTGTACCCCTCTGAGCCTCCCCCCCAGCCCCGCTCTCCATTAACCCCCCCAGGCCCTCAAGCCACGCCCCGCTCCCCGCAAGCCACGCCCCCTGCCCCCCAACCTCCCCTTCCCGCTCCCCCCCCTACCCCCCCACCTCCACCCCCCTTCCTCCTTCCCCTCCTCCTTCCCCTTCCCCCGGTCGCCATTTTAGGCCTCGGCAGCTCCCTCCCCCCCCCCCCCCCCGCGCCTCGGCCCCGGCTCCGCTTTCCCCTTCCCCCCTCCCCCCTTCCTCCTTCTCCCCCTCTCCGCCATCCCCCCCCACCCCAGCGGCCCCCCGGAGGGTCCCTGCCCCCTCCCCGCGCCCTCCCCGCCCGAATCGTTCACTCACCGACCCCCCCTTGGCGCTCTCAAGCGCTGCCCGGCAGCGGCTGCGGAGGAGGCCCTGCGGAACGCGGCGGCGCTAAGATGGCGGCGGCGGCTCCCCCGCCCCCACCCTTCCCCCCCCCCTCCTCCTCCTCCTCCTCCTCCTCCCCGCCTGGCTCCGCGCTCCGGACTCCGCCTCCCCGCCTCCCAGCAGCCACCGCGCGGCGCGGCGCGCACCCCCCACCCCCCATTGGCTGGGCCGCGCAGGCAAGGGGCGGGCCAGCGGGCGGCGGCGCCGCTGATTGGTTGCTCGCCGCTTTCCCCCCTCTCCGCGCGTCGCCTCCCTCCCTCCCCGCCCTCCCCTTCGCCGTCCCAGCCCTGCGCGGTCGCCATGGCAACGCGGCCTGGTCGCGCCCGGTGAAGCCTGCGCCGGGAAATGGAGGCGGAAAGCGGTAGGGAATTGCCTCCCCTCCCCCCCCTCCCTCCTCTTCCTCCTCCTCTTCTTCACCCCGGGGGAGGGGTAAGGGGGGGAGGGAGAGGTTTAAAGAGCCTCAAATGGCCTCGGGGAGGAGGAGCCTGCGGGGTGGGGGGGGGCGGGAAGTCGAACCTCTCCTCCACCCCTTGCTACACACAGGACCCTGAACCCCCTCCCCCCCTCCTACTCCCCACGGCCTTAAAGGCACAGAGCCCCCGGGAGGGGCCTGGAGTGAGCCCCATGGGAGCCTAAACCACCAAAGTGAGCTTAAATCACCCCAAAATGAGCCTGAGCCACACTGAAATGACACAAAATCAGCCAAAATTGGCCCAAAATGAGCCTGAGCCACACTGAAATGACCCAAAATCAGCCCAAAATGGCCCAAAATGAGCCTGAGCCAGCCTGAAATGACCAAAAATGGCCCAAAATGAGCCTCAGCCACACTGAAATGACCCAAAATCAGCCCAAAATGGCCCAAAATGAGCCTCAGCCACACTGAATGGCACTGAAATGACCCAAAATGGCCCAAAATGAGCCTTAGCCCCACTGAAATGACCCAAAATCAGCCCAAAATGGCCCAAAATGAGCTTTAGCCACACTGAATGGCACTGAAATGACCCAAAATCACCCCAAAATGGCACAAAATGAGCCTGAGCCACCCTGAGAGTGCCAGAAGTCACTCAAAATGAGCTCAAATCACCCCAAAAATAGCCTAAAATGACCCAAAATCACCCCAAATAAGCCCAAAATGAGCCTAGGCCACCCCAAATGTCACCCAGATGACCCAAAATGAGCTTAAATCACCCCAAATGAGCCCCAGAATGAGCCTGAGCCACCCCAGTCTGACCCAAAATGACCCAAAAGGAGCCTGAGCCACACTGGATGTACCAAAAATCACTCAAAATGAGCCCAAATCACTCCAAAAATGGCCTGAAATGACCCAAAATGAGCCTGAACTACCCCAATATGACCCAAAAGGAGTCTAAATCACCCCAAAAAGGACCTGAAATGACCCAAAATGAGCCTGGACCCCCCCAAAAAAGAGCTCAAGCCACCCAAAATGACCCAAAATCACCCCAAATGAGCCCAAAATGAGCCTGGACCACCCCAATATGACCCAAAACAGTCCCAAAATGACCCAAAATTGCCCCAAAATGAGGCAGGAGTGGCCAAAACTTGACCCTAAAGACCCCAAAATGACCCAAAATAGACCCAAAAGGACCCCAAAGTGACCCAGAGGAGGCCTGAGAGGACCCCAAGTGATCCCAAAATGACCCAAAAGTGACCCAAAGGAACCTACAGAGACCCAAAGTGACCCCAAAGGACCCCTGAAAGACCCCAAAAAGACCCCAAAGGGACCCAAAATGACCCCAAAGGGACCCCAAAGTGACTCCTAGGTTACATAAAGTGACCCCTAAAAGACCCCAGAGAGTCAAAGTGTCCCCAAGGTGACTCCAAATTGACACCAGAAAGACCCCAAAGGGACCCAAAATGACCCCAAAAAGACCTCAGAGAGTCAAAATGACCCCAGGGGACCCCTGGGTGACCCCAAAGAGACTCTAAAGGGACCTAAAATGACCCCAGGTGACCCCAAAGGGACTCAAAGAGACCTCAAGGTGACCCCCAAAGACCCCAAGGTGATCCAGAGGGACCCCAAAAACAACTAAAATGACCCCAAAGGAACCCAAAATGACACCAGGTGACCCCAAGGTGAACCCAAAGTGACCTCAAGGTGACCCCAAAGGCACCCCAAGACCCCAAGTGACCCCTAGATGACCCCAAGAGACCCAAAATGACCCCAAGGGGGACCCCAAAGTGACACCAAGTGAACCCCAGGTGACCCCAAACCCCTCCCCAGCCCTACCCCAACATGGCCGCCAGGACTGCTCCAAAGTTTCCTTTGTCTTTATTGGTCTGGAGGGGGTGGGGGGGGGGTGGGGGGCAGAGGAGGGAGGGGTGGGGAGGGCGCCCCTCAGAGGCCGATGGTGTAGGAGCGGCCTGTGGGGTTGTGCAGGGCGGAGCAGGCCGGGGAGGTCACCGCCCACTCGTACCAAACCTTCTTGGGGCTGCTGCAGCGCCAGAAGGACACCGACACCTCCTGCCCTGCCCGCACCGCCATCGGCTGCTGTGGGGAGACAGGGCGGGGGGGAGGGGGGAGAGTCACAAGATGGCTGCCGGGCGGCCAAGGGGGCTGGCGACCACCTGAGATGGCCGCCAGCGACCTAAGATGGCTGCCAAGCGCCCAACCTGAAATGGCTGCCAGCAAGCTAAGATGGCTACCGGGCAGCTAGGGTGGCTGGAGACCTCCTAAGATGGCTGCCAGGTAACTAAGATGGCTGCAGGACAGTTAAGGTGCCTGGAGACCACCTAAGATGGCCGTGAGTGACCTAAGATGGCTACCAAGCACCTAGACTGAAATGGCCACCAGCAATCTAAGATGGCTACCGGGCAGCTAAGGTGGCTGGAGACCTCCTAAGATGGCCGTCAGCGACCTAAGATGGCTGCCAAGCGACCAAACTGAAACAGCTGCCAGCAAGCTAAGATGGCTGCCGGGCAGGTAAGATGGCTGGAGACCACCTAAGATGGCCACCAGTGACTTAAGATGGCGGCCAAGCACTCAAAAACTACAATGGCCACCAGCAATCTAAGATGGCTGCCGGGCAGCTAAGACAGCTTCAAACCGCCCAAGATGGCTGCCAGGTAGGTAAGATAGCTGCCAACCACCCAAAATGGCTGCCAGCGACCTAAGATGGCCGCCCATCAGCCAAACCAAAATGGCTGTCAGCCATCTAAGATGGCTGCAGGCCACCCAACATGGCCGCCAGCCACCTGAGGTGGCCCCCACCCACCCTATAACGGCCTCTGCCATGCCCAACATGGCCGCCCACCCCTTCGAGGGGCCAAATCAGAGGCCGGCCTCCTCCTAGCCCCCCCCCAACCCCCCATGGCCACGCCCAAGATGGCCGCCTGACCTTGATGGGGAAGAAGATTGGGAACCAGGAGAACATCCCTGGGGAGTGAGTCTCAGGGCGGATGCCTGGGGGGGGGGAGAGAGGGTGGGCGGGGCCTCAGCACGCGATTCCGGTGCTGGACACACCCACTTCTTGTTTAAGCCACGCCCCTCCACCTCTGAGCCCCACCCACTCCTTCTTCCCCTTCCCTCCCTCCTCATGCTCTTCCCCTGTAACTCTCCACCCCCTCACCTCTGATTGGCTCTTTGCCTCCCACCCCCATTGGCCATGCCCACCCTGAAAGCCCCTCCCTCTTCCCTTCAAGCCCCTCCCACCCCTTTCCCCTCCACCTCCCTCCCTCCCCTCCCTTCCCTTCCCATTGACTCCCTCCCTCCCCAAGCCTCTTCCCCATTAGCCACACCCTCTTTAGGCCCCTCCCCCTTAGGCCCCTCCCCTTCTGCTTAGGCCACTCCCCCTTCCCGTTAGACCCTTCCCACCCCTTTCCCCCCCTTTCCCCTCCACCTCCCTCCCTCCTTTCCCATTGACTCCCTCCCTCCCCAAGCCTCTTCCCCATTCACCACACTCCCTTTAGGCTCCTCCCCCTTCCCCTTAGGCCCCTCCCCACCCCCCCCAAGCCCCGCCCCTCACTGAGGGTGATGTCCCCGTAGAGGGTGGTCTCGAAGTAGCCGGCGAAGCCGTGCAGGGCGGTGTTGACCTCCACCCGGAAGCTGATCCGCTGGTACCGAGAGTTGCCCGGCTCCGCCCCCTCTGCCGGCAGCCAATGGGAGACGTCACTGGGAGGGAGTGGGCGGGGACTGGGAGGGGATTAGGAGGGAGTGGGAGGGGATTCGGAGGCACTAGGGGGGAGTGGGAAGGCATTGAGAGCATCTCAGCGACCTGCAGTACCAGGCTCGGCCACTAGGGGGTGGACTGGATTTGGAAGGGACTGGGAGGGGATTGGGAGGCATTGGGAGAGGCTTTGGGGCTGCTGCAGTTCCGCTGCGCGGCCACCGGAGGGAGCCAGAGAGCAATGGGGAAGGGCCTGGGAGCCAGGCTGGGACTCCTCAGCAGCTCTTCAAAGGGCAACGCCGGGTGGGGCCCACCGGGAGCCTTCAAAGGGCGATGGGTCCCTATGGCTCCTATGGGTCCCTATGGCTCCTATGGGTCCCTACTGCGGCCGCCAGAGGGAGCCAGAGAGCAATGGGAGCACAGCAGAGGGCAGGCAATGGGAGGGAATGGGAGGGAAGGGGAAGGGCTAGAGGGGAAGTGATGGGAGGGGCCTGCTGGAGGCCACGCCCATCCTCATTTGCATATACCAGGGCGGGGATGCCGGAAGGTGAAGCAGGGCTGGGGAGCTGCCAGCTGGTGGTAGTTGTGCAGCCGAACCACGTAGGGCATCTCGAACTGGGCCTGGGGAAAGGGGGGGGAGGGGGGGACAGGGACCCCCAGTTCAGTCCCCCACGGACCCCCCCCCCCCCAAGTCCCCCATGGTTACCCCAAGGCCAACCCAAAAACCCCCAAGTGACCCCCAAGACCCCCCCCAAGCCCTCCAGGGTCAACCCAAGGCCACCCCAAGGCCCCCAAGTGACCCCCAGGGTCCCCCTCAAGCCCCACAGGGTCGCTCCAAGGCCACCCCAAGACCCCCAAGGGACACTCAGGGTCCCCCCCAGACCCCCCAGGGTCACCCCAAGACCCCTCAGAGCCCCCCCCCAAGAGCCCCTCCAAGCCCCTCAGGGTCAACCCAAGACCCTCAAGTGACCCACATCCCCACCCCCAGGCCTACCTCGGGGTCTCTGTCACGCTCCCTGCAGGCCCTGACCTCGTTGTAGAGCTTGGAGGAGGAAATTGGAGCCAGGAAGGAGGTGTAGGAGCAGGGGATACTCACCCCACCCTCTGGAGAAGAGAGGGGAGGGGGGGGGAGAGGGGGGCAGAGACCACCCTGGGGTCAGCCCCAGCCCCTGGAGAGGCCTCAGAGCCCTGAACCAGAGCCCCCCCAACCCAATTCCCATCCCCAACCTCTGCTCCTCCCTCTCCTCCCCAGCCTCCCTCTCCCTCTCTCATCCACCCCCAGCTCCTCTCCCTCCTTTCCTCCCTACCTCCTCCCCTTCCTCTTCCCACTCCCACTCTTCCCTCCCCTCTTCCTCCTCCTCACCCTAATTCCTTCCCTCCACCCCCAACTCCTTCTTCTCCACTCCCTCCCCCTCCCCTATCTCCTCCCTCCCTCCTCTTCTTCTCTTCTCTCTTCCTCACTCCCCATCCCCTTCCTCCCTACCCTCTCTCCTTCACTCCCTTTTTTCCCTCCCTACCTCTTTCTTCCCTCTCCCTTCCCTCTTCCCTCTCCCTTCCTCACCCCCTCCCCTCCCCCCCTCAACCCCTCCCCTCCCCTTCTCTCCCTCCCCCCCAGCCCCTCTCCTCCCTCCCCCTCACCCTTCAGGCAGGCCTGGGCCCCGTCCAGGCACTCTGGGGCCAGCTCGTTGTCGCCAAAGGAGCCCAGCAGCTCGGACACCAGCAGGTCAGCAGCCTCGGGGGGGGTCCAGCCCCGCATGTCCCTGGCCACCACCTGCACCCCCGAGCCCCACTCCTCGTACTGCCAGCTCTGCAGCCTGGGGGGGGACAGCCAGAAGGGCTGGGGGGTGCTGGGAGGGGCTGTGGGGGGGGATTGGGAGGGGACTGGAAGGAGACTGAGAGAGGTTCAGCTGCCTGCAGGTCCCTGGGTGGCCACCAGGAGGAGGAGAGGCAACAGGAATAGCATAGGGAAAGGCTGGGAGGGTCTGGGGGTCACTTGGGGGGGGTCACATAGGACCATTTGAGGTCACTTGGGGGTCACTTAGGGCCATTTGGGGGGTCCCTTGGGGGTCAAGTAAAGTGATTTGGAGTCACTTGGGGTCAGTTAGCGCCACTTGAGGGTCACTTGGGGTCGCATGGGGGCACTTGGGAGTCACTTGGGGGCCACCTAGGACCCTTGGGGGTCACTTAAGACCACTTGGGGGCCATTTAAGGCTATTTAGAGGCACTTGTGGGGCACATGGGGGCCACCTAGGACCCTTGGGGGTCACCTAAGGCCACTTGGGAGTCATTTAAGGCCATTTAGAGGCACTGGGGGGGCACATGGGGCAACTTAAGGTTACTTAGGGGTCACTTAGAGGCACTTGGGGGTCAATTAAGGTCACTTGGGGGTCTCAGGGTCAATGAGGGGGACTTAGAGGCACTTGGGGGTCGCTCAGGGGCGGATTGTGGTCGTTCAGGGGTCGCTTGGGGGCAGATTAGTGTCGCTCATGGGGGGGCTGGGGTGGCTCATGGGGGTCAGGGGCCCCCCAGGGAGGCTTGGGGAGGGTCCCCAGGGGGTCTCACTCACGTCACCACGGCGTTGGGGTTCTTCTCCACGGCGTAGATCCGGAGCTTGCGGCCGGCCTGGCGCCCTGCCCGCAGCGCCGCGTTGACCAGCGGCCCCCTGCCGGCACCCAGCACCATCACCACCCTGAGGGGAGAGGGAGAGAGGGCTGGGGGGGGACTGGCAGAGGCGTTGGGGCTGCTGCTGCAGTTCCCCTGCGCGGCCGCCTAGAGGGAGCCAGAGAGCAATGGGGAAGGGCCTGGGAGCCAGGCTGGGACTCCTCAGCAGCTCTTCAAAGGGCAACGCCGGGTGGGGCCCACCGGGAGCCTTCAAAGGGCGATGGGGGAGGGGCCAGAAGGGGTGGGAGGGGCCTGGGGGTCACTCACTGGACGTTGGTTTCCTTTTCTTCCTCAGGGACTCTGTCCAGCAGGCATTGGTAGATGGCCTGAGGGGTGAGTGGAAAGGGTGGAGTTATGCAAATGAGCAAAGGGGTGGCCCACTCCCTCCTCCTCGGCTGCCCCGCCCCCCACTGGCCCCGCCCACCTGCTGGTACTGAGCGTATTTGATTGGATCCTTCTCGAACACCTCGTAGGTCTGGGACTCCAAGTTGTCCATCAGGGGCTGGGGGGAGGGCAGCAGAGAGGCTCCCAGGGAGGTCCCAGGATGCACCTTGGGGGGGGCCCCAGGCCCTTCCCAGGAGACCCCAAGTCCCCCAAACCTCACTTCCGCTCTAAACCCCGCCCCTTTCGGTCCAAACTCCTCCCATTCTCACCCACACCCTGCCACTTCCAGTCCTATTGCCACCACTTCCGGCCTCCCCTGAGCATCCCTCTACCCATTCCACCCCTTCTGCCCCCTCAAACCCCCTCCCAAACCCTCCGACCGCCCACTTTCGGTGCAAGCCCCACCCACTTCCACACCAAGCCACGCCCCCTCTCAGCCAAACACCACTCCCACCCTACCTGAGCCTCCCTCTACCTTTTCCACCCTGACCACACCCTCAAAACCCCTTCCAGACCCTTCAAACACACACTTCCGGTGCAAGCCCCACCCCCTTTAATGCCAAGCCACGCCCTCTCTCCCCCAAACACCAATCTCAGCCTCCCCTCAGCCTCCCCCTCCCCATTCCACCCCTTCTTCCACCCTCAAACCCTGTTCCGAACCCTCCGACCGCCCACTTCCGGTGCAAGCCCCGCCCATTCCCCGCCCCGCCCCACCCCCTCCCGGCCGTGCCTGCAGGGGGGACTGCAGGTAGTCCTCGTAGCCGCGGGCGAAGAGCTCGTAGGCCGAGGGCGGGGGGCGGTGTTGCCCCAGGTGCTCCAAGTACTGCAGGTAGCAGCTCAGGGGCTTGGAGCCGTGCCGGGGGGGGCCCCACAGCACCACCTGCACCTCCAGCTGGGGGGAGAGGTAGAGTGGGGTCAGAAGGGTCAGGGTGGTGACCTTTGACCCCCTAGGAGACCCCCAAGTCACCTTTGACCCCCCCTAAAAAAGTCCCCTCCCCATGCTTTCTCCCTGTTCCCTTCCCTATTGACTTCCCCATTGCTCTCTGCCTCCCTCTGGTGGCCACAGAAGGAACTGCAGGTCAAAGCCTCTCCCATGCGCTTTCCCTATTCCCTTTCCCATTGCTCTTTGTTTCCCTCCAGTGGACTCAGAGGGAACTGCAGGTCAAAGCCTCTCCCAGGCCCTTTCCTATTCCCTTCCCCATTGTTCTCTGTCTCCCTCTGGTGGCCGCGCATCGGAACTGCAGGAGGCCAAAGCTCCTCCCAGGCCTTCCCTATCCCCTCCCAGGCCTTTCCTATCCCTTCCCAGTCCCTCCCCATCCCCTCCAATCCCCTCCCAGTCCCTCCCCATCCCCTCCACTCCCCTCCCCACTCCCTTCCCAGCGCCCCCCACTCACCCTCAGCAGCCTCCCCAGCAGCCTCTGGTGGGCCCTGGCCAGCACGGGGAAGCCTCTCTTGTTGGTGAGGAAGAGGCTGGTGGGGAGGAAGGCCGCGCGCAGCGGCTCCCCCAGCCACCGGTCCAGGGCCGGCCCCGAGGGCAGGTCGGGGCCCAGCTCCAGCGCTGGCAGCCAATGGCAGAGCAGAGAGGAAAGGCTTAGGGACCGCCCCCCCCCCTTTCCCCTGGCAGCCAATCCCCTCCCAGTCCCTCCCCTCCCCTCCCAGCCTGGCTCCCAGGCCCTTCCCCATTGCTCTCTGGCTCCCTCCGGTGGCCACGCAGGGAACTGAAGCAGCCCCAAAGTCTCTCCCAGTCCCCTCCCAGCCCCTCCCAATCCCCTCCCAGTGCCTCCCAATCCCCTCCCAGCCCCTCCCAATCCCTCCCCTCCCCTCCCAGCCTGCCTCCCAGGCCCTTCCCCATTGCTCTCTGGCTCCCTCCGGTGGCCATGCAGGGAACTGCAGCAGCCCCAAAGTCTCTCCCAGTCCCTCCCTATCTCCTCCCAGTGCCTCCCAATCCCCTCCCAATCCCCTCCCAGTCCCTCCCTGCCCCTCCCAGTGCCACTTACCCACCCCCACCCTCTTGTTGTAGTCGCAGAGGGTGCGGAAGTTGTGCCACCTGCAGGGGGAGGGAAGGAAAATCAACTCCCAGTTCAAACCAGTAAGACCCAGTTTGGCCCCTCCCACCCTCCCAGCTTGGCCCCTCCCTCCCTGCTTGGCCCCTCCCTCCCTGCTTGGCCCCTCCCTCCCTCCCAGCTTTGCCTCCTCACCACATCCAGGTCTTCTCATCGGGGTCTCCGTGCTCCTCCCAGCTGCTCCCAGTCCCTTCCTCGTTGGCCACCAGCTCCTCCCTGGTGTCCTCCGGGGCCAGCAGGGGGACCCTGACCCACACCTGCCCCCCACCCCCACAGTGAGGAGCAGTAAGGAGCAGAGCACCTCTCCCCCCACCCCCCCAAGTCCCTCCCTCTCCCCTCCCCTCCCCTCCCTGGGGGGCTCCCAGCTGGGCCTCCCCCATCGCCCTTTGAAGGCTCCCGGTGCCAAAGGAACCCATAAGAACCCAAAGGGACCCATAGGACCCATAGGGACTCATAGGGACCCATAGGACCCCATAGGAGCCATAGGGACCCATAGGGACTCATAGGGACCCATAGGACCCATAGGGACCCATAAGGACTCATAGGGACCCATAGGACCCATAGGAGCCATAGGGACCCATAGGGACTCATAGGAGCTATAGGGACCCATAGGGACTCATAGGGACTCATAGGGACCCATAGGAGCCATAGGGACCCATAGGGACTCATAGGGACCCATAGGAGCCATAGGGACCCATAGGGACTCATAGGGACCCATAGGAGCCATAGGGACCCATAGGGACTCATAGGGACCCATAGGAGCCATAGGGACCCATAGGGACTCATAGGGAGCCACAGGAGCCATTTGGACCCATAGGAGCCCATAGGGTCCCATAGGAGCTATAGGGACCCATAGGGACTCATAGGGACCCATTGGGACCCCTCCCAGCCCCTCCCCACTCACGGCCGTGCTGTGGTGCGCCCCCTGCAGGTGGCTGAGCAGCAGCCTGGCCAGGTTGGGGCTGTGCAGCTGGGGCAGAGGCAGCAGCACTGCAGGGACCCCCAGGTAGGCCCCGAAGTCCAACTCCTGCAGTAGGGCCTGGGGGGGGAAGAGAGCAATTTGGAGGGGACTGGGACCCCAAATTGGGACCTAACTGAGGCCTAAATGGCTCAACCTGGCCCCTGACAGGGACCAAAGTGGGTCAAAGGAGTCGTAATGGGACCAAACTGGATCAAGCTTGGCTAAACTAAGCTCTAACTTGGCTAAACTGGGACCCTAACTGAGCCAATCTTGGCTAAACTGGGTCCTAACTGGGCCAATCTTGGCTAAACTGGGTCCTAACTGGGCCAATCTTGGCTAAACTGGGTCCTACACTGGGCCAACCTTGGCTAAACTGGGTCCTAACTGGGCCAATCTTGGCTAAACTGGGTCTTAACTGGGCCAATCTGGGCTAAACTGGGACCTAACTGGGTCAAACTGGGACCTAACTGGGTCCTAACTGGGTCCTAACTGGGACCTAACTGGGTCAAACTGGGCTAAACTGGGACCTAACTGGGCCAAACTGGGACCTAACTGGGCCAAACTGGGACCTAACTGGGACCTAACCGAGTCCTAACTGGGCCAAACTGGGACCTAATTGGGTCAAACTGGGACCTAACTGGGTCAAACTGGGACCTAACTAGGCCAAACTGGGACCTAACTGGGTCAAACTGGGCTAAACTGAGTCCTAACTGGGCCAAACTGGGATCTAACTGGGTCCTAACTGCATCAAACTGGACTAAACTGGGACCTAATTGGGTCAAAGTGGGTCCTAACTGAGCCAAACTGGGCTAAACTGGGACCTAACTGGGTCTAAACTGGGACCTAAACTGGGTCAAACTAGGACCTAAGTGGGTGAAACTGGGCTAAACTGGGACCTAACTGGGTCAAAGTGGGTCCTAACTGGGCCAAACTGGGTCCTAACTGCATCAAACTGGGACTAAACTGGGACCTAGTCAGGTCTAAGTGGGTCCTGAGCCAAACTGGGATCTAACTGGGTCCTAACTGGGCCAAACTGGGCCAAACCGGGCTACAGTGAGACCTAACTAGTCCAAACTGGGATCTAACTGGGTCAAAGTGAGTCCTAACTGAGCCAAAACTGGATCCTAACTGGGCCAAACTGGACTGAATTGGGACCTAATTGGGTCTAAGCGAGTCCTAACTGAGCCAAACTGGAGCCTCACTGGCCCAGACTGGTCCCCAGTGCCCCCTGCTGCCCCCTGCTGGCCGGTACCTGCTCGGAGTTGCGCCGGACGTGCTCCAGGGGGGAGTCAGGACGCAGCCAGGGGGAGACTGAACCCACGATGAGAGAGCTCCAGTCTGGGGTTGGGGGTGGGGAGACTCAGGTGAGCGCTGAGAGGGGGCTGGGGGGGGCAGTGGGGAGGGGCTGGGGGGGCAGTGGGAGGGGCTGGGGGGGGCAGTGGGAGGGGGGTTTGGGGCAGCTGCAGTTCCCTGCGCGGCCACCGGAGGGAGGCAGAGAGCAATGGGGAAGGGAATAGGGAAGAGCCTGGGGGAGGTAGAGTGAGGTCTATAGGAGTCTGTATGGGGGGTCCATGGGGGGGCGCGCCATAGGGGTCTATGGGGGTTCATGGGGGTCTATTGGGGGGGGGCAATAGGGGTCTATAGGGCTCCATTAGGGTCTATGGGGGGGGTCAGTAGGGGTCCATGGGGGGCTGTGGGGGGCCCATAGGGGGGCCTATAAGGGTCTATGGGGGGCTGTGGGGGTCCATAGAGGTCCATTGGGGGCCAGTAGGGGTCCATAGGGGTCTATGGGAAGTCAATAGGGGTCTATGGGGGTCCATGGGGGTCTATAGGGGGCCAATAGGGGCTCATGGGGGTCTATGGAGATCCATAGGAGTCTATGGGGGTCCATAGGGGTCTATGGGGGGGTCAATAGGGGTCCATGGGGGTCCATAGGGGTCTATGGGGGTCCATAGGGGTCCATAGGGGTCTGTGAGGATCCATAGGGGGGTCTAGCGGGGTCTATGGGGGGGTCAATAGGGGTCCATAGGGGGGTCCAGAGGAGTCCATAGAGGTCCATGGGGGTCTATGGGAGGTCAACAGGGGGGTGCAAGGGGGTCTATGCAGGTCCATAGGGGTCTATGGGGGTCCATAGGGATCTATAGGGGTCTGTGGGGGGATCAATAGGGGTCCATAGAGGTCTATGGGGGGGTTGATGGGGGGTCCATAGGGGATCTATGGGGGTCCATGGGGCTCCATAGGAGGTCTATAGGGGGGGTCAATAGGGGTCCATGGGGCGCTCAATAGGGGTTCATAAGGGGTCACTAGGGGTCCATAGGGGCCCATGGGGAGTCCATAGGAGTCTATGGGGGTCCATAGGAGTCTATGGGGGTCCATGGGGCTCCATAGGAGTCTATGGGGGGCCCTATAGGGGTCCATAGGGGTCTATGGAGGTCCATAGGGATCCAGAGGGGTCTATGGGGGGGTCCATAGGGGCCCATGGGGGGGGTCCATAGGGGTCTATGGAGCTCTATAGGAGTCCATGGGCGTCAATAAGGGTCTATGGGGGGGTGCATGGGGGTCTATGGAAGTCCATAGGAGTGCATGGGGGGAGTCCATGGGGGGAGTCCATAGGGGTCCATAAGGGTCACCAGGGGTCCATGGGGGGGTCCATAGAGGCCCATGGGGGTCTATGGAGGGTCCATAGGAGTCTATGGGCTCCATAGGGGTCTATGTGGGTCCATAGGAGTCTATGGGGGGGGTCTATAGGGGTCTATAAGGATCCATAGGGGTCTATGGAGGTCCATAGGAGTCTATGGGGCTCCATAGGGGTCTATGTGGGTCCATAGGAGTCTAATGGGGGGGGGTCTGTAGGGGTCCATAAGGATCCATAGGGGTCTGTGGAGGTCCATAGGAGTCTATGGGGCTCCATAGGGGTCTATGTGGGTCCATAGGGGGGTCCGTGGGGGTCTATGGAGATCTTTATGGGTCCATGGGGGTCAATAAGGGTCTATGGGGGGGGATCAATAGGGGCCCATGGGGAGTCCATAGGAGTCTATGGGGGTCCATAGGGTTCTGTGGGGGGGGCCAATAGGGGTCCATAGGGGCCCATGGGAGGGTCCATGGGGGTCTATGGAGGGGGGGTCCATGGGGGGGGGCGGGGGGGGGGGGGGGGGTCTGTGGTGGGCGTGTCCGTCCCGTCCCGTCCCTCCCAAGCCCCGCCCCCCCCCCCACGTGCTCACCCCTCCCCCGAGAGCACCAGGTCGGACCTGGTGCTGGGCCCGGGGCGGCTGCTGGCCGGCGCCAGGCAGAACTCTCGGCGCTGCCGGGGGTGGAAGAGAGGCAGGCACAGGAAGTCGAACCTGGGGAGACAACCCCCGGCCCGTCAGACCCCCCCCGCCCGCCAGGGGCGCCCCCAGACCCACGGAGGTGCCCCCAGACCCACGCCCCCCCTACCCCCATCCCCACAGTGCCTCCCAGTGCCCCCCCAGCCTCCCCCCCGCGCCCTGCCTCACCCCTGCCTGGCCACAGCCCCCAAGGCTCCGGCGACCTCCGGGACGCAGCTCAGCTCCCGGCCGCTGCTGACCCGGCCAGGCCCCCGCCGCTGCCCCTGCCGCCGCCGCCGCTGCCGCCGCCATGGCTGAAGCGCCCCCCCGCCCCTTTCCTCTTGCCTTCCCCTCACGACTTGCGCCCCAGCCTCCACCAATCAGCGCGCAGGCACCGCCCCGCTTCCGGCTAGCGGTCGCGGGGATCGGCCAATCAGCGCGCCGTCCGCCTCAGGGCGAAGTCCCGCCCACCCGCCGCGCGTGGTTCGCGCCAAGCGGCCACCAAAATGGCGGCGGCCGGGGAAAAGGGCAGCGGAGAAAGCCGCTCGGGGCGGCCAGGAGGGTTTCTGCGCTGCCTTCCCCCTACCCCCCTCCCTCACCACACGACACTTCCCCCCTGCCCTCCTCCCCCTTCCGAGCTCGTCGCTCTGGACCGCTCGGCCGAGGCGGAGAGTCCCCCTGTACGGCAGCCAAGATGGCGGCGCCCGTACGGCAGGCAGGCTCCGCCGCGGGGGGGACGGCAGCGGCGAGCGGCGCCCCTGCGCGGCAGCCACCCGGGCGGAGGGCCCCGCAGCGGTCGGCGCCGGTACGGGCAGCCAAGATAGCGGCGCACGTGCGGCGGTACCCTAACGGGGGCGCGCAGCGGGCGGCGCCTGTACGGCAGCGTTAAACGCTGGCCCCTGTACGGCAACCAAGATGGCGGCGCCCGTGCGGGCGGGGACCCTGACTGGGCGGGCAGCGGGAGGCGCCTGTACGGCAGCGCTAAACGCTGCCTCCTGTACGGCAGCCAAGATGGCGGCGCCCATACAACCACCCTCCCTGCCCAAGCCTCCCATTGGGCCTCTCCCGCCCCCCCGCTCCCGCCCCTGAGGCTGCTGCCAGCCAATCACCGTCAAGGACTCCTTCCCACCTTCCCCTCTTCCTCCTCCCTCTCCCTTCCTCCTCCCTCTCCCTTCCTCCTCCCTCTCCCTTCCTCCTCCCTCTCCCTTCCTCCTCCCTCTCCCTTCCTCCTCCCTCTCCCTTCCTCCTCCCTCTCCCTTCCTCCTCCCTCTCCCTTCCTCCTCCTCCTCCCCTCCTCTCTCTCCCTCCTCCTCCTCTCCTCCCCCTCCCCATCCCAATATTAAAGAGGAGGCGTGGCCTAACTTGCAGGGGGAGGTGTGAACATTTTTATTGGCTGGTAGCTCGCTGGGGGGGGGGGGGGTGGGCGTGGTCAGGGCGGGGCGGGGCGGAGCTGGCTCAGGGCCCACCGCCGCTCCTGCAGGCGCTGCCGCAGGCTCTGGTACTGCTGGGCCAGCTCGGTGAAGGACGGCCCCAGCTCCTGATAGGCCGAGAGGGAGGCCCGCAGGAGCTCCGCCTCCCCGCGGATCTGGCCACGCCTCTCCTCCAGGGCAGACCCTGTGGGGGGGAGAGGGAGGCTAGGAAGGGGCTGGGTGTGGCTGGGAGGGGGCTGGGAAGGGTTGGGAAGGGTTGGGAGGGGGCTGGGAAGGGTTGGGAGGGGAATGGGTGGGGCTGAGAGGGGTGGGGAGGGGACTGAGTGTTGTTGGGAGGGGCTGGGGCGGGTGCCCCAGGGCCACACCCCCTCACCTGATTCGCCGGTGAGCCTCCAGGGTGGGCGGGGGGTAGGTAGCCAATAGGAGCTCGATCTCCTCCAGCCTAGGAGAAAAGGAAAGCAAGGAGGGTTAGGCTCCGCCCCTTGTGGGCCAGGCCCCGCCCACCCACCCCCAACCCCCCACCCCCTGACCAACCGAATCTTCGCCAGCACCGCCTCGGCCTTGACCTCCAGGTAGTGGGCGTGGCCCTCGTCCAGCCCCGCATTCTCCTCGGCCACGCCCAGCAGGTCCACCAGGAGGGAGAGGGAAGAAGAGAGGACCTGCGGGGCGGGGGAGGGAAATGAGTGGGGAGGGGCTGGGAGGGAGTGGGACGGACTGTGAAGGCATTGAGTGCGCCTCAGCATTCTGCAGTACCAGCTCGGCCACTGGGGGCGCTGGGAGTGGACTGGGAGGCACTGGAAGGGGATTGGAAGGGAATGGGAGGGGGTTTGGGGCAGCTGCAGTTACTCTGCGCGGCCACAGGAGGGAGACAGAGAGCAATGGGGAAGGGAATAGGGAAGAGCCTTGGGGGAGAGGCTTTGGGGCTGCTGCTGCAGTTCCCCTGCGCGGCCGCCTAGAGGGAAGCCAGAGAGCAATGGGGAAGGGCCTGGGAGCCAGGCTGGGACTCCTCAGCAGCTCTTCAAAGGGCAACGCCGGGTGGGGCCCACCGGGAGCCTTCAAAGGGCGATGGGGGAGGCGCAGCTGGGAGCCGCACTGGGAGGGGTCCCTATGGCTCCTATGGGTCCCTATGGGTCCCTAAGGGCTCCTATGGGTTCCTATGGCTCCTATAGGTCCCCTATGGGTCCCTATGGCCCCTATGGGTCCCTATGGGTCCTATGGGTCCCTACGAGTCCCGATGGCTCCTATGGGCTCCTATGAGTCCCTATGAGTCCCTATGGGTCCGTATGGGTTCCTATGGGTCCTATAGGTCCCTATGGGTCCCTATGGGTCCCTACGGGCTCCTATGGGTCCCTGTGGCTACTATGGGTCCCTGTGGGATCCTATGGCTCCCTATGGGCTCCTATGGGTCCCTATAGGTCTCTATGAGTCCCTATGGCTCCCTATGGGTCCCTGTGACTCCTATGTGTCCCTATGGGTCTCTATGGCTCCTATAGGCTCCTATGGGTCCCTATGGCTCCTATGGCTCCTATGGGTCCCTCTCCCCCTCTTACCTCCAGGTAGTTCTCCTTGACCCTCCCCAGGGCTCTCCTCAGCTCCCCCTGCCGGCGCCGGGCTTGGCTCAGCCGCAGCCAATCGGCGGCCAGGGCGTCGGCCACGCCCCCCTCCTCCCGATTGGCTGCCTGGAGACTCCTCCTTCTCTTCCTCTTTCTCCTTCTTCTTCTCCTTCTCCTCCTCCTCCTCCCCTCCGTGGTACAGCTCCAGCTCTCTGACTTTCTGCCCCAAATGCTGCTCCAGGGCAGGGAGGAGTTGGGGGGGGAGGGGCCGCCGGGGGGGCGGGGACTGAGGTGGGGGAGGGGGAGGGGGGGAGGGGAGAGAAACAGCCAATCAGAAGTGGGAGGGTGGGGGATTTGGGTGGGAGGGGTGGTCCTAGGGTCTCAAGGGGGGGTTTGGGGGCCCCCAGGGGGCATCCCAGAGGAGCTTGGGGGTCCCAGGGGGGGTCACAAAGGGGGTTGGGGGTCCCAGGGGTGGTCTCAAGGGGGCGTTTGGGGGTCCCAGGGTGGGTCCCAGAGGAGCTTGGGGGGTCCCAGAGGGGGTCCCAGAGGGTCCCATGGGTGGTCTCAAGGGGGCTTGGGGGTCCCAGGTGGGGTCCTTGGTGGGGGTGAGGGTCCCAGAGGGGGTCCCAGGGAGGGGTTGTGGGTCCCAAGGGGGGCCTGGGTGGTCCCAGATGGTGTCCTGGATGGGGGTCCATGGGTGGGGGTGGGGGTCCCAGGGGTGGTCTTAAGGGGGCTTGGGGGTCTCAGAGGGGATTTGGGGGTCTCAGGGGGGGTCCCAGAGGACCTTGAGGGGTCCCAGGTGGGGTCACAAAGTGGGTTGGGGGGTCCCAGGGGGGTCCTGGGGTGGTCTCAATGGTGGGTTGGGGGTCTCAGGGGGGGGTCCCAGAGGAGCTTAGGGGTCCCAGGGGGGAGTTGGGGGTCCTGGGGAGGTCCCAAGGGGGTCCCAGGGGGGGTCAGGACCTCACCTCAGCAGCCCCCCAGCTTGGGGAAGTCCTTGGGGGGCTCCAGGCAGAGCTGCAGCTCCTGGGGGGGGGGGAGGGAGGTTGGAGGGGGAGGAGCCCCAGTGAGGACCAAGCCCCCGCCCCCAACCTCCCAAGCCCCACCCCCAAGCCCCATCCCCCTCACCTTGTCGTCCCCCAGGGGTCCCTGGCCGCAGCTCAGCTCCTGCAGCGCCCTCCAGAGGCACTCCCAGCCCAGCCACGCCTCCCGGCACGCCCCACAGCGTGCCTGGGCCTATCAGAGGGCGAGGGGGGCGGGGTCAGGCGGCGAGGGGGGGCGGAGTCACGGCTGGCCCCAAGCCACCTCCCAGTCCCCCCCCAGCCCCCCCCAAAACCCCTCCCAGTCCCCCCCAAACCCCTCCCAAACCCCTCCCACTCCCCCCCCACTCCCCTCCCAGCCCCCCCTAGACCCCCCCAAGCCCCCCCAAACCCCTCCCACTCCTCCCCAAACCCCTCCCAGTCCCCCTCAAACCCCTCCCAAGCCCCCCTCAGCCCCCTAGCCCCCCCCAGACCCCCTAAACCCACCCCAAACCCCCTCCCACTCCCCCCCCAGACCCCTCCCATCCCCCCCCCCAGCCCCTCCCCCCCTCACCTCCCTCAGCTCCTCCTCCACCTCAGGCCTGGCTCCGCTCTTCCCCACCAGCAGCTGCAGCTTGGGGACCACCTGCAGCAGCTCAGGGGAGACCAAATCTGGGAGGGGGAGAGGAAGAGGAAGGAGGAAGAGGAAGGGGAGACCAGGAAGGGATCTCCCCCACCCCACCCCCCCCCACCCAGGGCCATCCCAGGTCCCACCCAGCCCCCTCCCAGCTTACCGAGGTCTGGTTCCAGCAGCTGCTCCAGGTCCATCCTGGGAGGCTGAAGAGGAGGAGGAGAAGGAAGAGGAAGTCAGAAAGAGCTCAAAATGCTACTTTTGGCCCCAAAGTTCACCTTTAAGGCCCCCAAAATGCACTTTGTGGCCCCAAAAATACAACTTTAGACCCCAAAGTTCACCTTTTTAGCCCCAAATTACCACTTTTGGGCCCCAAACTTCCACTTTCTGACCCCAAAAGTCCACTTTCTGTCCCCAAAATGCTACTTTTGACCCCAAAACGCCCCTTTTTAACCCCAGCATTCACCTTTTTCACCCCAAAACTCACCTTTTGGACCCCAAAACTCCACTTTCTGACCTCAAAATGTAACTTTAGGCCCCAAAATTCACGTTTTTTACCCCAAAACTCCAATTCTTGACCCCAAAACTCC
>NW_027145091.1:0-28047 GCF_026170545.1 Melanerpes formicivorus
GGGTAAAACCTAAAGGGAAAGACCTAGCACCAAATCCAATTTGCCATCTGATCTAACTTCTGGAGGCAGTCAAAATGAGCCTTAGAATTCTTCCCTACCTTATTCCTGTGCTGAGATACAGGCTGCTCCAACCTGCTGTAAAATGCTTGATTTCGAGAGTGAGCGAAACTAATGAAAACATTGTTGGGGTAAAACCTAAAGGGAAAGACCTAGCACCAAATCCAATTTGCCATCTGATCTAACTTCTGGAGGCAGTCAAAATGAGCCTTAGAATTCTTCCCTACCTTATTCCTGTGCTGAGATACAGGCTGCTCCAACCTGCTGTAAAATGCTTGATTTCGAGAGTGAGCGAAACTAATGAAAACATTGTAGGGGTAAAACCTAAAGGGAAAGACCTAGCACCAAATCCAATTTGCCATCTGATCTAACTTCTGGAGGCAGTCAAAATGATCCTTAGAATTCTTCCCTACCTTATTCCTGTGCTGAGATACAGGCTGCTCCAACCTGCTGTAAAATGCTTGATTTCGAGAGTGAGCGAAACTAATGAAAACATTGTTGGGGTAAAACCTAAAGGGAAAGACCTAGCACCAAATCCAATTTGCCATCTGATCTAACGTCTGGAGGCAGTCAAAATGATCCTTAGAATTCTTCCCTACCTTATTCCTGTGCTGAGATACAGGCTGCTCCAACCTGCTGTAAAATGCTTGATTTCGAGAGTGAGCGAAACTAATGAAAACATTGTTGGGGTAAAACCTAAAGGGAAAGACCTAGCACCAAATCCAATTTGCCATCTGATCTAACTTCTGGAGGCAGTCAAAATGAGCCTTAGAATTCTTCCCTACCTTATTCCTGTGCTGAGATACAGGCTGCTCCAACCTGCTGTAAAATGCTTGATTTCGAGAGTGAGCGAAACTAATGAAAACATTGTTGGGGTAAAACCTAAAGGGAAAGACCTAGCACCAAATCCAATTTGCCATCTGATCTAACTTCTGGAGGCAGTCAAAATGATCCTTAGAATTCTTCCCTACCTTATTCCTGTGCTGAGATACAGGCTGCTCCAACCTGCTGTAAAATGCTTGATTTCGAGAGTGAGCGAAACTAATGAAAACATTGTTGGGGTAAAACCTAAAGGGAAAGACCTAGCACCAAATCCAATTTGCCATCTGATCTAACTTCTGGAGGCAGTCAAAATGAGCATTTGAATTCTTCCCTACCTTATTCCTGTGCTGAGATACAGGCTGCTCCAACCTGCTGTAAAATGCTTGATTTCGAGAGTGAGCGAAACTAATGAAAACATTGTTGGGGTAAAACCTAAAGGGAAAGACCTAGCACCAAATCCAATTTGCCATCTGATCTTACTTCTGGAGGCAGTCAAAATGAGCCTTAGAATTCTTCCCTACCTTATTCCTGTGCTGAGATACAGGCTGCTCCAACCTGCTGTAAAATGCTTGATTTCGAGAGTGAGCGAAACTAATGAAAACATTGTTGGGGTAAAACCTAAAGGGAAAGACCTAGCACCAAATCCAATTTGCCATCTGATCTAACTTCTGGAGGCAGTCAAAATGAGCCTTAGAATTCTTCCCTACCTTATTCCTGTGCTGAGATACAGGCTGCTCCAACCTGCTGTAAAATGCTTGATTTCGAGAGTGAGCGAAACTAATGAAAACATTGTTGGGGTAAAACCTAAAGGGAAAGACCTAGCACCAAATCCAATTTGCCATCTGATCTAACTTCTGGAGGCAGTCAAAATGATCCTTAGAATTCTTCCCTACCTTATTCCTGTGCTGAGATACAGGCTGCTCCAACCTGCTGTAAAATGCTTGATTTCGAGAGTGAGCGAAACTAATGAAAACATTGTTGGGGTAAAACCTAAAGGGAAAGACCTAGCACCAAATCCAATTTGCCATCTGATCTAACTTCTGGAGGCAGTCAAAATGAGCCTTAGAATTCTTCCCTACCTTATTCCTGTGCTGAGATACAGGCTGCTCCAACCTGCTGTAAAATGCTTGATTTCGAGAGTGAGCGAAACTAATGAAAACATTGTTGGGGTAAAACCTAAAGGGAAAGACCTAGCACCAAATCAAATTTGCCATCTGATCTAACTTCTGGAGGCAGTCAAAATGAGCCTTAGAATTCTTCCCTACCTTATTCCTGTGCTGAGATACAGGCTGCTCCAACCTGCTGTAAAATGCTTGATTTCGAGAGTGAGCGAAACTAATGAAAACATTGTTGGGGTAAAACCTAAAGGGAAAGACCTAGCACCAAATCCAATTTGCCATCTGATCTAACTTCTGGAGGCAGTCAAAATGATCCTTAGAATTCTTCCCTACCTTATTCCTGTGCTGAGATACATGCTGCTCCAACCTGCTGTAAAATGCTTGATTTCGAGAGTGAGCGAAACTAATGAAAACATTGTTGGGGTAAAACCTAAAGGGAAAGACCTAGCACCAAATCCAATTTGCCATCTGATCTAACTTCTGGAGGCAGTCAAAATGAGCCTTAGAATTCTTCCCTACCTTATTCCTGTGCTGAGATACAGGCTGCTCCAACCTGCTGTAAAATGCTTGATTTCGAGAGTGAGCGAAACTAATGAAAACATTGTTGGGGTAAAACCTAAAGGGAAAGACCTAGCACCAAATCCAATTTGCCATCTGATCTAACTTCTGGAGGCAGTCAAAATGATCCTTAGAATTCTTCCCTACCTTATTCCTGTGCTGAGATACAGGCTGCTCCAACCTGCTGTAAAATGCTTGATTTCGAGAGTGAGCGAAACTAATGAAAACATTGTTGGGGTAAAACCTAAAGGGAAAGACCTAGCACCAAATCCAATTTGCCATCTGATCTAACTTCTGGAGGCAGTCAAAATGAGCCTTAGAATTCTTCCCTACCTTATTCCTGTGCTGAGATACAGGCTGCTCCAACCTGCTGTAAAATGCTTGATTTCGAGAGTGAGCGAAACTAATGAAAACATTGTTGGGGTAAAACCTAAAGGGAAAGACCTAGCACCAAATCCAATTTGCCATCTGATCTAACTTCTGGAGGCAGTCAAAATGAGCCTTAGAATTCTTCCCTACCTTATTCCTGTGCTGAGATACAGGCTGCTCCAACCTGCTGTAAAATGCTTGATTTCGAGAGTGAGCGAAACTAATGAAAACATTGTTGGGGTAAAACCTAAAGGGAAAGACCTAGCACCAAATCCAATTTGCCATCTGATCTAACTTCTGGAGGCAGTCAAAATGATCCTTAGAATTCTTCCCTACCTTATTCCTGTGCTGAGATACAGGCTGCTCCAACCTGCTGTAAAATGCTTGATTTCGAGAGTGAGCGAAACTAATGAAAACATTGTTGGGGTAAAACCTAAAGGGAAAGACCTAGCACCAAATCCAATTTGCCATCTGATCTAACTTCTGGAGGCAGTCAAAATGAGCATTTGAATTCTTCCCTACCTTATTCCTGTGCTGAGATACAGGCTGCTCCAACCTGCTGTAAAATGCTTGATTTCGAGAGTGAGCGAAACTAATGAAAACATTGTTGGGGTAAAACCTAAAGGGAAAGACCTAGCACCAAATCCAATTTGCCATCTGATCTAACTTCTGGAGGCAGTCAAAATGATCCTTAGAATTCTTCCCTACCTTATTCCTGTGCTGAGATACAGGCTGCTCCAACCTGCTGTAAAATGCTTGATTTCGAGAGTGAGCGAAATTAATGAAAACATTGTTGGGGTAAAACCTAAAGGGAAAGACCTAGCACCAAATCCAATTTGCCATCTGATCTAACTTCTGGAGGCAGTCAAAATGAGCCTTTGAATTCTTCCCTACCTTATTCCTGTGCTGAGATACAGGCTGCTCCAACCTGCTGTAAAATGCTTGATTTCGAGAGTGAGCGAAACTAATGAAAACATTGTTGGGGTAAAACCTAAAGGGAAAGACCTAGCACCAAATCCAATTTGCCATCTGATCTAACTTCTGGAGGCAGTCAAAATGAGCCTTAGAATTCTTCCCTACCTTATTCCTGTGCTGAGATACAGGCTGCTCCAACCTGCTGTAAAATGCTTGATTTCGAGAGTGAGCGAAACTAATGAAAACATTGTTGGGGTAAAACCTAAAGGGAAAGACCTAGCACCAAATCCAACTTGCCATCTGATCTAACTTCTGGAGGCAGTCAAAATGAGCCTTAGAATTCTTCCCTACCTTATTCCTGTGCTGAGATACAGGCTGCTCCAACCTGCTGTAAAATGCTTGATTTCGAGAGTGAGCGAAACTAATGAAAACATTGTTGGGGTAAAACCTAAAGGGAAAGACCTAGCACCAAATCCAATTTGCCATCTGATCTAACTTCTGGAGGCAGTCAAAATGAGCCTTAGAATTCTTCCCTACCTTATTCCTGTGCTGAGATACAGGCTGCTCCAACCTGCTGTAAAATGCTTGATTTCGAGAGTGAGCGAAACTAATGAAAACATTGTTGGGGTAAAACCTAAAGGGAAAGACCTAGCACCAAATCCAATTTGCCATCTGATCTAACTTCTGGAGGCAGTCAAAATGATCCTTAGAATTCTTCCCTACCTTATTCCTGTGCTGAGATACAGGCTGCTCCAACCTGCTGTAAAATGCTTGATTTCGAGAGTGAGCGAAACTAATGAAAACATTGTTGGGGTAAAACCTAAAGGGAAAGACCTAGCACCAAATCCAATTTGCCATCTGATCTAACTTCTGGAGGCAGTCAAAATGAGCCTTAGAATTCTTCCCTACCTTATTCCTGTGCTGAGATACAGGCTGCTCCAACCTGCTGTAAAATGCTTGATTTCGAGAGTGAGCGAAACTAATGAAAACATTGTTGGGGTAAAACCTAAAGGGAAAGACCTAGCACCAAATCCAATTTGCCATCTGATCTAACTTCTGGAGGCAGTCAAAATGAGCCTTAGAATTCTTCCCTACCTTATTCCTGTGCTGAGATACAGGCTGCTCCAACCTGCTGTAAAATGCTTGATTTCGAGAGTGAGCGAAACTAATGAAAACATTGTTGGGGTAAAACCTAAAGGGAAAGACCTAGCACCAAATCCAATTTGCCATCTGATCTAACTTCTGGAGGCAGTCAAAATGATCCTTAGAATTCTTCCCTACCTTATTCCTGTGCTGAGATACAGGCTGCTCCAACCTGCTGTAAAATGCTTGATTTCGAGAGTGAGCGAAACTAATGAAAACATTGTTGGGGTAAAACCTAAAGGGAAAGACCTAGCACCAAATCCAATTTGCCATCTGATCTAACTTCTGGAGGCAGTCAAAATGATCCTTAGAATTCTTCCCTACCTTATTCCTGTGCTGAGATACAGGCTGCTCCAACCTGCTGTAAAATGCTTGATTTCGAGAGTGAGCGAAACTAATGAAAACATTGTTGGGGTAAAACCTAAAGGGAAAGACCTAGCACCAAATCCAATTTGCCATCTGATCTAACTTCTGGAGGCAGTCAAAATGAGCATTTGAATTCTTCCCTACCTTATTCCTGTGCTGAGATACAGGCTGCTCCAACCTGCTGTAAAATGCTTGATTTCGAGAGTGAGCGAAACTAATGAAAACATTGTTGGGGTAAAACCTAAAGGGAAAGACCTAGCACCAAATCCAATTTGCCATCTGATCTAACTTCTGGAGGCAGTCAAAATGATCCTTAGAATTCTTCCCTACCTTATTCCTGTGCTGAGATACAGGCTGCTCCAACCTGCTGTAAAATGCTTGATTTCGAGAGTGAGCGAAATTAATGAAAACATTGTTGGGGTAAAACCTAAAGGGAAAGACCTAGCACCAAATCCAATTTGCCATCTGATCTAACTTCTGGAGGCAGTCAAAATGAGCCTTTGAATTCTTCCCTACCTTATTCCTGTGCTGAGATACAGGCTGCTCCAACCTGCTGTAAAATGCTTGATTTCGAGAGTGAGCGAAACTAATGAAAACATTGTTGGGGTAAAACCTAAAGGGAAAGACCTAGCACCAAATCCAATTTGCCATCTGATCTAACTTCTGGAGGCAGTCAAAATGAGCCTTAGAATTCTTCCCTACCTTATTCCTGTGCTGAGATACAGGCTGCTCCAACCTGCTGTAAAATGCTTGATTTCGAGAGTGAGCGAAACTAATGAAAACATTGTTGGGGTAAAACCTAAAGGGAAAGACCTAGCACCAAATCCAACTTGCCATCTGATCTAACTTCTGGAGGCAGTCAAAATGAGCCTTAGAATTCTTCCCTACCTTATTCCTGTGCTGAGATACAGGCTGCTCCAACCTGCTGTAAAATGCTTGATTTCGAGAGTGAGCGAAACTAATGAAAACATTGTTGGGGTAAAACCTAAAGGGAAAGACCTAGCACCAAATCCAATTTGCCATCTGATCTAACTTCTGGAGGCAGTCAAAATGATCCTTAGAATTCTTCCCTACCTTATTCCTGTGCTGAGATACAGGCTGCTCCAACCTGCTGTAAAATGCTTGATTTCGAGAGTGAGCGAAACTAATGAAAACATTGTTGGGGTAAAACCTAAAGGGAAAGACCTAGCACCAAATCCAATTTGCCATCTGATCTAACTTCTGGAGGCAGTCAAAATGATCCTTAGAATTCTTCCCTACCTTATTCCTGTGCTGAGATACAGGCTGCTCCAACCTGCTGTAAAATGCTTGATTTCGAGAGTGAGCGAAACTAATGAAAACATTGTTGGGGTAAAACCTAAAGGGAAAGACCTAGCACCAAATCCAATTTGCCATCTGATCTAACTTCTGGAGGCAGTCAAAATGAGCATTTGAATTCTTCCCTACCTTATTCCTGTGCTGAGATACAGGCTGCTCCAACCTGCTGTAAAATGCTTGATTTCGAGAGTGAGCGAAACTAATGAAAACATTGTTGGGGTAAAACCTAAAGGGAAAGACCTAGCACCAAATCCAATTTGCCATCTGATCTAACTTCTGGAGGCAGTCAAAATGATCCTTAGAATTCTTCCCTACCTTATTCCTGTGCTGAGATACAGGCTGCTCCAACCTGCTGTAAAATGCTTGATTTCGAGAGTGAGCGAAACTAATGAAAACATTGTTGGGGTAAAACCTAAAGGGAAAGACCTAGCACCAAATCCAATTTGCCATCTGATCTAACTTCTGGAGGCAGTCAAAATGAGCCTTAGAATTCTTCCCTACCTTATTCCTGTGCTGAGATACAGGCTGCTCCAACCTGCTGTAAAATGCTTGATTTCGAGAGTGAGCGAAACTAATGAAAACATTGTTGGGGTAAAACCTAAAGGGAAAGACCTAGCACCAAATCCAATTTGCCATCTGATCTAACTTCTGGAGGCAGTCAAAATGATCCTTAGAATTCTTCCCTACCTTATTCCTGTGCTGAGATACAGGCTGCTCCAACCTGCTGTAAAATGCTTGATTTCGAGAGTGAGCGAAACTAATGAAAACATTGTTGGGGTAAAACCTAAAGGGAAAGACCTAGCACCAAATCCAATTTGCCATCTGATCTAACTTCTGGAGGCAGTCAAAATGAGCCTTAGAATTCTTCCCTACCTTATTCCTGTGCTGAGATACAGGCTGCTCCAACCTGCTGTAAAATGCTTGATTTCGAGAGTGAGCGAAACTAATGAAAACATTGTTGGGGTAAAACCTAAAGGGAAAGACCTAGCACCAAATCCAATTTGCCATCTGATCTAACTTCTGGAGGCAGTCAAAATGAGCCTTAGAATTCTTCCCTACCTTATTCCTGTGCTGAGATACAGGCTGCTCCAACCTGCTGTAAAATGCTTGATTTCGAGAGTGAGCGAAACTAATGAAAACATTGTTGGGGTAAAACCTAAAGGGAAAGACCTAGCACCAAATCCAATTTGCCATCTGATCTAACTTCTGGAGGCAGTCAAAATGATCCTTAGAATTCTTCCCTACCTTATTCCTGTGCTGAGATACAGGCTGCTCCAACCTGCTGTAAAATGCTTGATTTCGAGAGTGAGCGAAACTAATGAAAACATTGTTGGGGTAAAACCTAAAGGGAAAGACCTAGCACCAAATCCAATTTGCCATCTGATCTAACTTCTGGAGGCAGTCAAAATGAGCATTTGAATTCTTCCCTACCTTATTCCTGTGCTGAGATACAGGCTGCTCCAACCTGCTGTAAAATGCTTGATTTCGAGAGTGAGCGAAACTAATGAAAACATTGTTGGGGTAAAACCTAAAGGGAAAGACCTAGCACCAAATCCAATTTGCCATCTGATCTAACTTCTGGAGGCAGTCAAAATGAGCATTTGAATTCTTCCCTACCTTATTCCTGTGCTGAGATACAGGCTGCTCCAACCTGCTGTAAAATGCTTGATTTCGAGAGTGAGCGAAACTAATGAAAACATTGTTGGGGTAAAACCTAAAGGGAAAGACCTAGCACCAAATCCAATTTGCCATCTGATCTAACTTCTGGAGGCAGTCAAAATGAGCCTTAGAATTCTTCCCTACCTTATTCCTGTGCTGAGATACAGGCTGCTCCAACCTGCTGTAAAATGCTTGCTTTCGAGAGTGAGCGAAACTAATGAAAACATTGTTGGGGTAAAACCTGAAGGGAAAGACCTAGCACCAAATCCAATTTGCCATCTGATCTAACTTCTGGAGGCAGTCAAAATGAGCCTTAGAATTCTTCCCTACCTTATTCCTGTGCTGAGATACAGGCTGCTCCAACCTGCTGTAAAATGCTTGATTTCGAGAGTGAGCGAAACTAATGAAAACATTGTTGGGGTAAAACCTAAAGGGAAAGACCTAGCACCAAATCCAATTTGCCATCTGATCTAACTTCTGGAGGCAGTCAAAATGATCCTTAGAATTCTTCCCTACCTTATTCCTGTGCTGAGATACAGGCTGCTCCAACCTGCTGTAAAATGCTTGATTTCGAGAGTGAGCGAAACTAATGAAAACATTGTTGGGGTAAAACCTAAAGGGAAAGACCTAGCACCAAATCCAATTTGCCATCTGATCTAACTTCTGGAGGCAGTCAAAATGAGCATTTGAATTCTTCCCTACCTTATTCCTGTGCTGAGATACAGGCTGCTCCAACCTGCTGTAAAATGCTTGATTTCGAGAGTGAGCGAAACTAATGAAAACATTGTTGGGGTAAAACCTAAAGGGAAAGACCTAGCACCAAATCCAATTTGCCATCTGATCTAACTTCTGGAGGCAGTCAAAATGATCCTTAGAATTCTTCCCTACCTTATTCCTGTGCTGAGATACAGGCTGCTCCAACCTGCTGTAAAATGCTTGATTTCGAGAATGAGCGAAACTAATGAAAACATTGTTGGGGTAAAACCTAAAGGGAAAGACCTAGCACCAAATCCAATTTGCCATCTGATCTAACTTCTGGAGGCAGTCAAAATGAGCCTTAGAATTCTTCCCTACCTTATTCCTGTGCTGAGATACAGGCTGCTCCAACCTGCTGTAAAATGCTTGATTTCGAGAGTGAGCGAAACTAATGAAAACATTGTTGGGGTAAAACCTAAAGGGAAAGACCTAGCACCAAATCCAATTTGCCATCTGATCTAACTTCTGGAGGCAGTCAAAATGATCCTTAGAATTCTTCCCTACCTTATTCCTGTGCTGAGATACAGGCTGCTCCAACCTGCTGTAAAATGCTTGATTTCGAGAGTGAGCGAAACTAATGAAAACATTGTTGGGGTAAAACCTAAAGGGAAAGACCTAGCACCAAATCCAATTTGCCATCTGATCTAACTTCTGGAGGCAGTCAAAATGATCCTTAGAATTCTTCCCTACCTTATTCCTGTGCTGAGATACAGGCTGCTCCAACCTGCTGTAAAATGCTTGATTTCGAGAGTGAGCGAAACTAATGAAAACATTGTTGGGGTAAAACCTAAAGGGAAAGACCTAGCACCAAATCCAATTTGCCATCTGATCTAACTTCTGGAGGCAGTCAAAATGAGCCTTAGAATTCTTCCCTACCTTATTCCTGTGCTGAGATACAGGCTGCTCCAACCTGCTGTAAAATGCTTGATTTCGAGAGTGAGCGAAACTAATGAAAACATTGTTGGGGTAAAACCTAAAGGGAAAGACCTAGCACCAAATCCAATTTGCCATCTGATCTAACTTCTGGAGGCAGTCAAAATGATCCTTAGAATTCTTCCCTACCTTATTCCTGTGCTGAGATACAGGCTGCTCCAACCTGCTGTAAAATGCTTGATTTCGAGAGTGAGCGAAACTAATGAAAACATTGTTGGGGTAAAACCTAAAGGGAAAGACCTAGCACCAAATCCAATTTGCCATCTGATCTAACTTCTGGAGGCAGTCAAAATGAGCATTTGAATTCTTCCCTACCTTATTCCTGTGCTGAGATACAGGCTGCTCCAACCTGCTGTAAAATGCTTGATTTCGAGAGTGAGCGAAACTAATGAAAACATTGTTGGGGTAAAACCTAAAGGGAAAGACCTAGCACCAAATCCAATTTGCCATCTGATCTAACTTCTGGAGGCAGTCAAAATGAGCATTTGAATTCTTCCCTACCTTATTCCTGTGCTGAGATACAGGCTGCTCCAACCTGCTGTAAAATGCTTGATTTCGAGAGTGAGCGAAACTAATGAAAACATTGTTGGGGTAAAACCTAAAGGGAAAGACCTAGCACCAAATCCAATTTGCCATCTGATCTAACTTCTGGAGGCAGTCAAAATGAGCCTTAGAATTCTTCCCTACCTTATTCCTGTGCTGAGATACAGGCTGCTCCAACCTGCTGTAAAATGCTTGATTTCGAGAGTGAGCGAAACTAATGAAAACATTGTTGGGGTAAAACCTGAAGGGAAAGACCTAGCACCAAATCCAATTTGCCATCTGATCTAACTTCTGGAGGCAGTCAAAATGAGCCTTAGAATTCTTCCCTACCTTATTCCTGTGCTGAGATACAGGCTGCTCCAACCTGCTGTAAAATGCTTGATTTCGAGAGTGAGCGAAACTAATGAAAACATTGTTGGGGTAAAACCTAAAGGGAAAGACCTAGCACCAAATCCAATTTGCCATCTGATCTAACTTCTGGAGGCAGTCAAAATGATCCTTAGAATTCTTCCCTACCTTATTCCTGTGCTGAGATACAGGCTGCTCCAACCTGCTGTAAAATGCTTGATTTCGAGAGTGAGCGAAACTAATGAAAACATTGTTGGGGTAAAACCTAAAGGGAAAGACCTAGCACCAAATCCAATTTGCCATCTGATCTAACTTCTGGAGGCAGTCAAAATGAGCCTTAGAATTCTTCCCTACCTTATTCCTGTGCTGAGATACAGGCTGCTCCAACCTGCTGTAAAATGCTTGATTTCGAGAGTGAGCGAAACTAATGAAAACATTGTTGGGGTAAAACCTAAAGGGAAAGACCTAGCACCAAATCCAATTTGCCATCTGATCTAACTTCTGGAGGCAGTCAAAATGAGCATTTGAATTCTTCCCTACCTTATTCCTGTGCTGAGATACAGGCTGCTCCAACCTGCTGTAAAATGCTTGATTTCGAGAGTGAGCGAAACTAATGAAAACATTGTTGGGGTAAAACCTAAAGGGAAAGACCTAGCACCAAATCCAATTTGCCATCTGATCTAACTTCTGGAGGCAGTCAAAATGATCCTTAGAATTCTTCCCTACCTTATTCCTGTGCTGAGATACAGGCTGCTCCAACCTGCTGTAAAATGCTTGATTTCGAGAGTGAGCGAAACTAATGAAAACATTGTTGGGGTAAAACCTAAAGGGAAAGACCTAGCACCAAATACAATTTGCCATCTGATCTAACTTCTGGAGGCAGTCAAAATGATCCTTAGAATTCTTCCCTACCTTATTCCTGTGCTGAGATACAGGCTGCTCCAACCTGCTGTAAAATGCTTGATTTCGAGAGTGAGCGAAACTAATGAAAACATTGTTGGGGTAAAACCTAAAGGGAAAGACCTAGCACCAAATCCAATTTGCCATCTGATCTAACTTCTGGAGGCAGTCAAAATGAGCATTTGAATTCTTCCCTACCTTATTCCTGTGCTGAGATACAGGCTGCTCCAACCTGCTGTAAAATGCTTGATTTCGAGAGTGAGCGAAACTAATGAAAACATTGTTGGGGTAAAACCTAAAGGGAAAGACCTAGCACCAAATCCAATTTGCCATCTGATCTTACTTCTGGAGGCAGTCAAAATGAGCCTTAGAATTCTTCCCTACCTTATTCCTGTGCTGAGATACAGGCTGCTCCAACCTGCTGTAAAATGCTTGATTTCGAGAGTGAGCGAAACTAATGAAAACATTGTTGGGGTAAAACCTAAAGGGAAAGACCTAGCACCAAATCCAATTTGCCATCTGATCTAACTTCTGGAGGCAGTCAAAATGAGCCTTAGAATTCTTCCCTACCTTATTCCTGTGCTGAGATACAGGCTGCTCCAACCTGCTGTAAAATGCTTGATTTCGAGAGTGAGCGAAACTAATGAAAACATTGTTGGGGTAAAACCTAAAGGGAAAGACCTAGCACCAAATCCAATTTGCCATCTGATCTAACTTCTGGAGGCAGTCAAAATGAGCCTTAGAATTCTTCCCTACCTTATTCCTGTGCTGAGATACAGGCTGCTCCAACCTGCTGTAAAATGCTTGATTTCGAGAGTGAGCGAAACTAATGAAAACATTGTTGGGGTAAAACCTAAAGGGAAAGACCTAGCACCAAATCCAATTTGCCATCTGATCTAACTTCTGGAGGCAGTCAAAATGAGCCTTAGAATTCTTCCCTACCTTATTCCTGTGCTGAGATACAGGCTGCTCCAACCTGCTGTAAAATGCTTGATTTCGAGAGTGAGCGAAACTAATGAAAACATTGTTGGGGTAAAACCTAAAGGGAAAGACCTAGCACCAAATCCAATTTGCCATCTGATCTAACTTCTGGAGGCAGTCAAAATGAGCCTTAGAATTCTTCCCTACCTTATTCCTGTGCTGAGATACAGGCTGCTCCAACCTGCTGTAAAATGCTTGATTTCGAGAGTGAGCGAAACTAATGAAAACATTGTTGGGGTAAAACCTAAAGGGAAAGACCTAGCACCAAATCCAATTTGCCATCTGATCTAACTTCTGGAGGCAGTCAAAATGAGCCTTAGAATTCTTCCCTACCTTATTCCTGTGCTGAGATACAGGCTGCTCCAACCTGCTGTAAAATGCTTGATTTCGAGAGTGAGCGAAACTAATGAAAACATTGTTGGGGTAAAACCTAAAGGGAAAGACCTAGCACCAAATCCAATTTGCCATCTGATCTAACTTCTGGAGGCAGTCAAAATGAGCCTTAGAATTCTTCCCTACCTTATTCCTGTGCTGAGATACAGGCTGCTCCAACCTGCTGTAAAATGCTTGATTTCGAGAGTGAGCGAAACTAATGAAAACATTGTTGGGGTAAAACCTAAAGGGAAAGACCTAGCACCAAATCCAATTTGCCATCTGATCTAACTTCTGGAGGCAGTCAAAATGAGCCTTAGAATTCTTCCCTACCTTATTCCTGTGCTGAGATACAGGCTGCTCCAACCTGCTGTAAAATGCTTGATTTCGAGAGTGAGCGAAACTAATGAAAACATTGTTGGGGTAAAACCTAAAGGGAAAGACCTAGCACCAAATCCAATTTGCCATCTGATCTAACTTCTGGAGGCAGTCAAAATGAGCCTTAGAATTCTTCCCTACCTTATTCCTGTGCTGAGATACAGGCTGCTCCAACCTGCTGTAAAATGCTTGATTTCGAGAGTGAGCGAAACTAATGAAAACATTGTTGGGGTAAAACCTAAAGGGAAAGACCTAGCACCAAATCCAATTTGCCATCTGATCTAACTTCTGGAGGCAGTCAAAATGAGCCTTAGAATTCTTCCCTACCTTATTCCTGTGCTGAGATACAGGCTGCTCCAACCTGCTGTAAAATGCTTGATTTCGAGAGTGAGCGAAACTAATGAAAACATTGTTGGGGTAAAACCTAAAGGGAAAGACCTAGCACCAAATCCAATTTGCCATCTGATCTAACTTCTGGAGGCAGTCAAAATGAGCCTTAGAATTCTTCCCTACCTTATTCCTGTGCTGAGATACAGGCTGCTCCAACCTGCTGTAAAATGCTTGATTTCGAGAGTGAGCGAAACTAATGAAAACATTGTTGGGGTAAAACCTAAAGGGAAAGACCTAGCACCAAATCCAATTTGCCATCTGATCTAACTTCTGGAGGCAGTCAAAATGAGCCTTAGAATTCTTCCCTACCTTATTCCTGTGCTGAGATACAGGCTGCTCCAACCTGCTGTAAAATGCTTGATTTCGAGAGTGAGCGAAACTAATGAAAACATTGTTGGGGTAAAACCTAAAGGGAAAGACCTAGCACCAAATCCAATTTGCCATCTGATCTAACTTCTGGAGGCAGTCAAAATGATCCTTAGAATTCTTCCCTACCTTATTCCTGTGCTGAGATACAGGCTGCTCCAACCTGCTGTAAAATGCTTGATTTCGAGAGTGAGCGAAACTAATGAAAACATTGTTGGGGTAAAACCTAAAGGGAAAGACCTAGCACCAAATCCAATTTGCCATCTGATCTAACTTCTGGAGGCAGTCAAAATGATCCTTAGAATTCTTCCCTACCTTATTCCTGTGCTGAGATACAGGCTGCTCCAACCTGCTGTAAAATGCTTGATTTCGAGAGTGAGCGAAACTAATGAAAACATTGTTGGGGTAAAACCTAAAGGGAAAGACCTAGCACCAAATCCAACTTGCCATCTGATCTAACTTCTGGAGGCAGTCAAAATGAGCCTTAGAATTCTTCCCTACCTTATTCCTGTGCTGAGATACAGGCTGCTCCAACCTGCTGTAAAATGCTTGATTTCGAGAGTGAGCGAAACTAATGAAAACATTGTTGGGGTAAAACCTAAAGGGAAAGACCTAGCACCAAATCCAATTTGCCATCTGATCTAACTTCTGGAGGCAGTCAAAATGAGCCTTAGAATTCTTCCCTACCTTATTCCTGTGCTGAGATACAGGCTGCTCCAACCTGCTGTAAAATGCTTGATTTCGAGAGTGAGCGAAACTAATGAAAACATTGTTGGGGTAAAACCTAAAGGGAAAGACCTAGCACCAAATCCAATTTGCCATCTGATCTAACTTCTGGAGGCAGTCAAAATGAGCCTTAGAATTCTTCCCTACCTTATTCCTGTGCTGAGATACAGGCTGCTCCAACCTGCTGTAAAATGCTTGATTTCGAGAGTGAGCGAAACTAATGAAAACATTGTTGGGGTAAAACCTAAAGGGAAAGACCTAGCACCAAATCCAATTTGCCATCTGATCTAACTTCTGGAGGCAGTCAAAATGATCCTTAGAATTCTTCCCTACCTTATTCCTGTGCTGAGATACAGGCTGCTCCAACCTGCTGTAAAATGCTTGATTTCGAGAGTGAGCGAAACTAATGAAAACATTGTTGGGGTAAAACCTAAAGGGAAAGACCTAGCACCAAATCCAATTTGCCATCTGATCTAACTTCTGGAGGCAGTCAAAATGAGCATTTGAATTCTTCCCTACCTTATTCCTGTGCTGAGATACAGGCTGCTCCAACCTGGTGTAAAATGCTTGATTTCGAGAGTGAGCGAAACTAATGAAAACATTGTTGGGGTAAAACCTAAAGGGAAAGACCTAGCACCAAATCCAATTTGCCATCTGATCTAACTTCTGGAGGCAGTCAAAATGAGCATTTGAATTCTTCCCTACCTTATTCCTGTGCTGAGATACAGGCTGCTCCAACCTGCTGTAAAATGCTTGATTTCGAGAGTGAGCGAAACTAATGAAAACATTGTTGGGGTAAAACCTAAAGGGAAAGACCTAGCACCAAATCCAATTTGCCATCTGATCTAACTTCTGGAGGCAGTCAAAATGAGCCTTAGAATTCTTCCCTACCTTATTCCTGTGCTGAGATACAGGCTGCTCCAACCTGCTGTAAAATGCTTGATTTCGAGAGTGAGCGAAACTAATGAAAACATTGTTGGGGTAAAACCTAAAGGGAAAGACCTAGCACCAAATCCAATTTGCCATCTGATCTAACTTCTGGAGGCAGTCAAAATGAGCATTTGAATTCTTCCCTACCTTATTCCTGTGCTGAGATACAGGCTGCTCCAACCTGCTGTAAAATGCTTGATTTCGAGAGTGAGCGAAACTAATGGAAATATTGTTGGGGTAAAACCTAAAGGGAAAGACCTAGCTCCAAATCCAATTTGCCATCTGATCTAACTTCTGGAGGCAGTCAAAATGAGCCTTAGAATTCTTCCCTACCTTATTCCTGTGCTGAGATACAGGCTGCTCCAACCTGCTGTAAAATGCTTGATTTCGAGAGTGAGCGAAACTAATGAAAACATTGTTGGGGTAAAACCTAAAGGGAAAGACCTAGCACCAAATCCAATTTGCCATCTGATCTAACTTCTGGAGGCAGTCAAAATGATCCTTAGAATTCTTCCCTACCTTATTCCTGTGCTGAGATACAGGCTGCTCCAACCTGCTGTAAAATGCTTGATTTCGAGAGTGAGCGAAACTAATGAAAACATTGTTGGGGTAAAACCTAAAGGGAAAGACCTAGCACCAAATCCAATTTGCCATCTGATCTAACTTCTGGAGGCAGTCAAAATGAGCCTTAGAATTCTTCCCTACCTTATTCCTGTGCTGAGATACAGGCTGCTCCAACCTGCTGTAAAATGCTTGATTTCGAGAGTGAGCGAAACTAATGAAAACATTGTTGGGGTAAAACCTAAAGGGAAAGACCTAGCACCAAATCCAATTTGCCATCTGATCTAACTTCTGGAGGCAGTCAAAATGATCCTTAGAATTCTTCCCTACCTTATTCCTGTGCTGAGATACAGGCTGCTCCAACCTGCTGTAAAATGCTTGATTTCGAGAGTGAGCGAAACTAATGAAAACATTGTTGGGGTAAAACCTAAAGGGAAAGACCTAGCACCAAATCCAATTTGCCATCTGATCTAACTTCTGGAGGCAGTCAAAATGATCCTTAGAATTCTTCCCTACCTTATTCCTGTGCTGAGATACAGGCTGCTCCAACCTGCTGTAAAATGCTTGATTTCGAGAGTGAGCGAAACTAATGAAAACATTGTTGGGGTAAAACCTAAAGGGAAAGACCTAGCACCAAATCCAATTTGCCATCTGATCTAACTTCTGGAGGCAGTCAAAATGATCTTTAGAATTCTTCCCTACCTTATTCCTGTGCTGAGATACAGGCTGCTCCAACCTGCTGTAAAATGCTTGATTTCGAGAGTGAGCGAAACTAATGAAAACATTGTTGGGGTAAAACCTAAAGGGAAAGACCTAGCACCAAATCCAATTTGCCATCTGATCTAACTTCTGGAGGCAGTCAAAACGATCCTTAGAATTCTTCCCTACCTTATTCCTGTGCTGAGATACAGGCTGCTCCAACCTGCTGTAAAATGCTTGATTTCGAGAGTGAGCAAAACTAATGAAAACATTGTTGGGGTAAAACCTAAAGGGAAAGACCTAGCACCAAATCCAATTTGCCATCTGATCTAACTTCTGGAGGCAGTCAAAATGAGCCTTAGAATTCTTCCCTACCTTATTCCTGTGCTGAGATACAGGCTGCTCCAACCTGCTGTAAAATGCTTGATTTCGAGAGTGAGCGAAACTAATGAAAACATTGTTGGGGTAAAACCTAAAGGGAAAGACCTAGCACCAAATCCAATTTGCCATCTGATCTAACTTCTGGAGGCAGTCAAAATGAGCATTTGAATTCTTCCCTACCTTATTCCTGTGCTGAGATACAGGCTGCTCCAACCTGCTGTAAAATGCTTGATTTCGAGAGTGAGCGAAACTAATGAAAACATTGTTGGGGTAAAACCTAAAGGGAAAGACCTAGCACCAAATCCAATTTGCCATCTGATCTAACTTCTGGAGGCAGTCAAAATGAGCCTTAGAATTCTTCCCTACCTTATTCCTGTGCTGAGATACAGGCTGCTCCAACCTGCTGTAAAATGCTTGATTTCGAGAGTGAGCGAAACTAATGAAAACATTGTTGGGGTAAAACCTAAAGGGAAAGACCTAGCACCAAATCCAATTTGCCATCTGATCTAACTTCTGGAGGCAGTCAAAATGATCTTTAGAATTCTTCCCTACCTTATTCCTGTGCTGAGATACAGGCTGCTCCAACCTGCTGTAAAATGCTTGATTTCGAGAGTGAGCGAAACTAATGGAAACATTGTTGGGGTAAAACCTAAAGGGAAAGACCTAGCTCCAAATCCAATTTGCCATCTGATCTAACTTCTGGAGGCAGTCAAAATGAGCCTTAGAATTCTTCCCTACCTTATTCCTGTGCTGAGATACAGGCTGCTCCAACCTGCTGTAAAATGCTTGATTTCGAGAGTGAGCGAAACTAATGAAAACATTGTTGGGGTAAAACCTAAAGGGAAAGACCTAGCACCAAATCCAATTTGCCATCTGATCTAACTTCTGGAGGCAGTCAAAATGATCCTTAGAATTCTTCCCTACCTTATTCCTGTGCTGAGATACAGGCTGCTCCAACCTGCTGTAAAATGCTTGATTTCGAGAGTGAGCGAAACTAATGAAAACATTGTTGGGGTAAAACCTAAAGGGAAAGACCTAGCACCAAATCCAACTTGCCATCTGATCTAACTTCTGGAGGCAGTCAAAATGAGCCTTAGAATTCTTCCCTACCTTATTCCTGTGCTGAGATACAGGCTGCTCCAACCTGCTGTAAAATGCTTGATTTCGAGAGTGAGCGAAACTAATGAAAACATTGTTGGGGTAAAACCTAAAGGGAAAGACCTAGCACCAAATCCAATTTGCCATCTGATCTAACTTCTGGAGGCAGTCAAAATGAGCCTTAGAATTCTTCCCTACCTTATTCCTGTGCTGAGATACAGGCTGCTCCAACCTGCTGTAAAATGCTTGATTTCGAGAGTGAGCGAAACTAATGAAAACATTGTTGGGGTAAAACCTAAAGGGAAAGACCTAGCACCAAATCCAATTTGCCATCTGATCTAACTTCTGGAGGCAGTCAAAATGATCCTTAGAATTCTTCCCTACCTTATTCCTGTGCTGAGATACAGGCTGCTCCAACCTGCTGTAAAATGCTTGATTTCGAGAGTGAGCGAAACTAATGAAAACATTGTTGGGGTAAAACCTAAAGGGAAAGACCTAGCACCAAATCCAATTTGCCATCTGATCTAACTTCTGGAGGCAGTCAAAATGATCCTTAGAATTCTTCCCTACCTTATTCCTGTGCTGAGATACAGGCTGCTCCAACCTGCTGTAAAATGCTTGATTTCGAGAGTGAGCGAAACTAATGAAAACATTGTTGGGGTAAAACCTAAAGGGAAAGACCTAGCACCAAATCCAATTTGCCATCTGATCTAACTTCTGGAGGCAGTCAAAATGAGCCTTAGAATTCTTCCCTACCTTATTCCTGTGCTGAGATACAGGCTGCTCCAACCTGCTGTAAAATGCTTGATTTCGAGAGTGAGCGAAACTAATGAAAACATTGTTGGGGTAAAACCTAAAGGGAAAGACCTAGCACCAAATCCAATTTGCCATCTGATCTAACTTCTGGAGGCAGTCAAAATGATCCTTAGAATTCTTCCCTACCTTATTCCTGTGCTGAGATACAGGCTGCTCCAACCTGCTGTAAAATGCTTGATTTCGAGAGTGAGCAAAACTAATGAAAACATTGTTGGGGTAAAACCTAAAGGGAAAGACCTAGCACCAAATCCAATTTGCCATCTGATCTAACTTCTGGAGGCAGTCAAAATGAGCCTTAGAATTCTTCCCTACCTTATTCCTGTGCTGAGATACAGGCTGCTCCAACCTGCTGTAAAATGCTTGATTTCGAGAGTGAGCGAAACTAATGAAAACATTGTTGGGGTAAAACCTAAAGGGAAAGACCTAGCACCAAATCCAATTTGCCATCTGATCTAACTTCTGGAGGCAGTCAAAATGAGCATTTGAATTCTTCCCTACCTTATTCCTGTGCTGAGATACAGGCTGCTCCAACCTGCTGTAAAATGCTTGATTTCGAGAGTGAGCGAAACTAATGAAAACATTGTTGGGGTAAAACCTAAAGGGAAAGACCTAGCACCAAATCCAATTTGCCATCTCATCTTACTTCTGGAGGCAGTCAAAATGAGCCTTAGAATTCTTCCCTACCTTATTCCTGTGCTGAGATACAGGCTGCTCCAACCTGCTGTAAAATGCTTGATTTCGAGAGTGAGCGAAACTAATGAAAACATTGTTGGGGTAAAACCTAAAGGGAAAGACCTAGCACCAAATCCAATTTGCCATCTGATCTAACTTCTGGAGGCAGTCAAAATGATCCTTAGAATTCTTCCCTACCTTATTCCTGTGCTGAGATACAGGCTGCTCCAACCTGCTGTAAAATGCTTGATTTCGAGAGTGAGCGAAACTAATGAAAACATTGTTGGGGTAAAACCTAAAGGGAAAGACCTAGCACCAAATCCAATTTGCCATCTGATCTAACTTCTGGAGGCAGTCAAAATGAGCCTTAGAATTCTTCCCTACCTTATTCCTGTGCTGAGATACAGGCTGCTCCAACCTGCTGTAAAATGCTTGATTTCGAGAGTGAGCGAAACTAATGAAAACAATGTTGGGGTAAAACCTAAAGGGAAAGACCTAGCACCAAATCCAATTTGCCATCTGATCTAACTTCTGGAGGCAGTCAAAATGAGCCTTAGAATTCTTCCCTACCTTATTCCTGTGCTGAGATACAGGCTGCTCCAACCTGCTGTAAAATGCTTGATTTCGAGAGTGAGCGAAACTAATGAAAACATTGTTGGGGTAAAACCTAAAGGGAAAGACCTAGCACCAAATCCAATTTGCCATCTGATCTAACTTCTGGAGGCAGTCAAAATGAGCCTTAGAATTCTTCCCTACCTTATTCCTGTGCTGAGATACAGGCTGCTCCAACCTGCTGTAAAATGCTTGATTTCGAGAGTGAGCGAAACTAATGAAAACATTGTTGGGGTAAAACCTAAAGGGAAAGACCTAGCACCAAATCCAATTTGCCATCTGATCTAACTTCTGGAGGCAGTCAAAATGATCCTTAGAATTCTTCCCTACCTTATTCCTGTGCTGAGATACAGGCTGCTCCAACCTGCTGTAAAATGCTTGATTTCGAGAGTGAGCGAAACTAATGAAAACATTGTTGGGGTAAAACCTAAAGGGAAAGACCTAGCACCAAATCCAATTTGCCATCTGATCTAACTTCTGGAGGCAGTCAAAATGAGCCTTAGAATTCTTCCCTACCTTATTCCTGTGCTGAGATACAGGCTGCTCCAACCTGCTGTAAAATGCTTGATTTCGAGAGTGAGCGAAACTAATGAAAACATTGTTGGGGTAAAACCTAAAGGGAAAGACCTAGCACCAAATCCAATTTGCCATCTGATCTAACTTCTGGAGGCAGTCAAAATGATCCTTAGAATTCTTCCCTACCTTATTCCTGTGCTGAGATACAGGCTGCTCCAACCTGCTGTAAAATGCTTGATTTCGAGAGTGAGCGAAACTAATGAAAACATTGTTGGGGTAAAACCTAAAGGGAAAGACCTAGCACCAAATCCAATTTGCCATCTGATCTAACTTCTGGAGGCAGTCAAAATGAGCCTTAGAATTCTTCCCTACCTTATTCCTGTGCTGAGATACAGGCTGCTCCAACCTGCTGTAAAATGCTTGATTTCGAGAGTGAGCGAAACTAATGAAAACATTGTTGGGGTAAAACCTAAAGGGAAAGACCTAGCACCAAATCCAATTTGCCATCTGATCTAACTTCTGGAGGCAGTCAAAATGATCCTTAGAATTCTTCCCTACCTTATTCCTGTGCTGAGATACAGGCTGCTCCAACCTGCTGTAAAATGCTTGATTTCGAGAGTGAGCGAAACTAATGAAAACATTGTTGGGGTAAAACCTAAAGGGAAAGACCTAGCACCAAATCCAATTTGCCATCTGATCTAACTTCTGGAGGCAGTCAAAATGAGCCTTAGAATTCTTCCCTACCTTATTCCTGTGCTGAGATACAGGCTGCTCCAACCTGCTGTAAAATGCTTGATTTCGAGAGTGAGCGAAACTAATGAAAACATTGTTGGGGTAAAACCTAAAGGGAAAGACCTAGCACCAAATCCAATTTGCCATCTGATCTAACTTCTGGAGGCAGTCAAAATGATCCTTAGAATTCTTCCCTACCTTATTCCTGTGCTGAGATACAGGCTGCTCCAACCTGCTGTAAAATGCTTGATTTCGAGAGTGAGCGAAACTAATGAAAACATTGTTGGGGTAAAACCTAAAGGGAAAGACCTAGCACCAAATCCAATTTGCCATCTGATCTAACTTCTGGAGGCAGTCAAAATGATCCTTAGAATTCTTCCCTACCTTATTCCTGTGCTGAGATACAGGCTGCTCCAACCTGCTGTAAAATGCTTGATTTCGAGAGTGAGCAAAACTAATGAAAACATTGTTGGGGTAAAACCTAAAGGGAAAGACCTAGCACCAAATCCAATTTGCCATCTGATCTAACTTCTGGAGGCAGTCAAAATGAGCCTTAGAATTCTTCCCTACCTTATTCCTGTGCTGAGATACAGGCTGCTCCAACCTGCTGTAAAATGCTTGATTTCGAGAGTGAGCGAAACTAATGAAAACATTGTTGGGGTAAAACCTAAAGGGAAAGACCTAGCACCAAATCCAATTTGCCATCTGATCTAACTTCTGGAGGCAGTCAAAATGAGCATTTGAATTCTTCCCTACCTTATTCCTGTGCTGAGATACAGGCTGCTCCAACCTGCTGTAAAATGCTTGATTTCGAGAGTGAGCGAAACTAATGAAAACATTGTTGGGGTAAAACCTAAAGGGAAAGACCTAGCACCAAATCCAATTTGCCATCTCATCTTACTTCTGGAGGCAGTCAAAATGAGCCTTAGAATTCTTCCCTACCTTATTCCTGTGCTGAGATACAGGCTGCTCCAACCTGCTGTAAAATGCTTGATTTCGAGAGTGAGCGAAACTAATGAAAACATTGTTGGGGTAAAACCTAAAGGGAAAGACCTAGCACCAAATCCAATTTGCCATCTGATCTAACTTCTGGAGGCAGTCAAAATGATCCTTAGAATTCTTCCCTACCTTATTCCTGTGCTGAGATACAGGCTGCTCCAACCTGCTGTAAAATGCTTGATTTCGAGAGTGAGCGAAACTAATGAAAACATTGTTGGGGTAAAACCTAAAGGGAAAGACCTAGCACCAAATCCAATTTGCCATCTGATCTAACTTCTGGAGGCAGTCAAAATGAGCCTTAGAATTCTTCCCTACCTTATTCCTGTGCTGAGATACAGGCTGCTCCAACCTGCTGTAAAATGCTTGATTTCGAGAGTGAGCGAAACTAATGAAAACAATGTTGGGGTAAAACCTAAAGGGAAAGACCTAGCACCAAATCCAATTTGCCATCTGATCTAACTTCTGGAGGCAGTCAAAATGAGCCTTAGAATTCTTCCCTACCTTATTCCTGTGCTGAGATACAGGCTGCTCCAACCTGCTGTAAAATGCTTGATTTCGAGAGTGAGCGAAACTAATGAAAACATTGTTGGGGTAAAACCTAAAGGGAAAGACCTAGCACCAAATCCAATTTGCCATCTGATCTAACTTCTGGAGGCAGTCAAAATGAGCCTTAGAATTCTTCCCTACCTTATTCCTGTGCTGAGATACAGGCTGCTCCAACCTGCTGTAAAATGCTTGATTTCGAGAGTGAGCGAAACTAATGAAAACATTGTTGGGGTAAAACCTAAAGGGAAAGACCTAGCACCAAATCCAATTTGCCATCTGATCTAACTTCTGGAGGCAGTCAAAATGATCCTTAGAATTCTTCCCTACCTTATTCCTGTGCTGAGATACAGGCTGCTCCAACCTGCTGTAAAATGCTTGATTTCGAGAGTGAGCGAAACTAATGAAAACATTGTTGGGGTAAAACCTAAAGGGAAAGACCTAGCACCAAATCCAATTTGCCATCTGATCTAACTTCTGGAGGCAGTCAAAATGAGCCTTAGAATTCTTCCCTACCTTATTCCTGTGCTGAGATACAGGCTGCTCCAACCTGCTGTAAAATGCTTGATTTCGAGAGTGAGCGAAACTAATGAAAACATTGTTGGGGTAAAACCTAAAGGGAAAGACCTAGCACCAAATCCAATTTGCCATCTGATCTAACTTCTGGAGGCAGTCAAAATGATCCTTAGAATTCTTCCCTACCTTATTCCTGTGCTGAGATAGAGGCTGCTCCAACCTGCTGTAAAATGCTTGATTTCGAGAGTGAGCGAAACTAATGAAAACATTGTTGGGGTAAAACCTAAAGGGAAAGACCTAGCACCAAATCCAATTTGCCATCTGATCTAACTTCTGGAGGCAGTCAAAATGAGCCTTAGAATTCTTCCCTACCTTATTCCTGTGCTGAGATACAGGCTGCTCCAACCTGCTGTAAAATGCTTGATTTCGAGAGTGAGCGAAACTAATGAAAACATTGTTGGGGTAAAACCTAAAGGGAAAGACCTAGCACCAAATCCAATTTGCCATCTGATCTAACTTCTGGAGGCAGTCAAAATGAGCCTTAGAATTCTTCCCTACCTTATTCCTGTGCTGAGATACAGGCTGCTCCAACCTGCTGTAAAATGCTTGATTTTGAGAGTGAGCGAAACTAATGAAAACATTGTTGGGGTAAAACCTAAAGGGAAAGACCTAGCACCAAATCCAATTTGCCATCTGATCTAACTTCTGGAGGCAGTCAAAATGAGCCTTAGAATTCTTCCCTACCTTATTCCTGTGCTGAGATAGAGGCTGCTCCAACCTGCTGTAAAATGCTTGATTTCGAGAGTGAGCGAAACTAATGAAAACATTGTTGGGGTAAAACCTAAAGGGAAAGACCTAGCACCAAATCCAATTTGCCATCTGATCTAACTTCTGGAGGCAGTCAAAATGAGCCTTAGAATTCTTCCCTACCTTATTCCTGTGCTGAGATACAGGCTGCTCCAACCTGCTGTAAAATGCTTGATTTCGAGAGTGAGCGAAACTAATGAAAACATTGTTGGGGTAAAACCTAAAGGGAAAGACCTAGCACCAAATCCAATTTGCCATCTGATCTAACTTCTGGAGGCAGTCAAAATGAGCCTTAGAATTCTTCCCTACCTTATTCCTGTGCTGAGATACAGGCTGCTCCAACCTGCTGTAAAATGCTTGATTTCGAGAGTGAGCGAAACTAATGAAAACATTGTTGGGGTAAAACCTAAAGGGAAAGACCTAGCACCAAATCCAATTTGCCATCTGATCTAACTTCTGGAGGCAGTCAAAATGAGCCTTAGAATTCTTCCCTACCTTATTCCTGTGCTGAGATACAGGCTGCTCCAACCTGCTGTAAAATCCTTGATTTCGAGAGTGAGCGAAACTAATGAAAACATTGTTGGGGTAAAACCTAAAGGGAAAGACCTAGCACCAAATCCAATTTGCCATCTGATCTAACTTCTGGAGGCAGTCAAAATGAGCATTTGAATTCTTCCCTACCTTATTCCTGTGCTGAGATACAGGCTGCTCCAACCTGCTGTAAAATGCTTGATTTCGAGAGTGAGCGAAACTAATGAAAACATTGTTGGGGTAAAACCTAAAGGGAAAGACCTAGCACCAAATCCAATTTGCCATCTGATCTAACTTCTGGAGGCAGTCAAAATGAGCCTTAGAATTCTTCCCTACCTTATTCCTGTGCTGAGATACAGGCTGCTCCAACCTGCTGTAAAATGCTTGATTTCGAGAGTGAGCGAAACTAATGAAAACATTGTTGGGGTAAAACCTAAAGGGAAAGACCTAGCACCAAATCCAATTTGCCATCTGATCTAACTTCTGGAGGCAGTCAAAATGATCCTTAGAATTCTTCCCTACCTTATTCCTGTGCTGAGATACAGGCTGCTCCAACCTGCTGTAAAATGCTTGATTTCGAGAGTGAGCGAAACTAATGAAAACATTGTTGGGGTAAAACCTAAAGGGAAAGACCTAGCACCAAATCCAATTTGCCATCTGATCTAACTTCTGGAGGCAGTCAAAATGATCCTTAGAATTCTTCCCTACCTTATTCCTGTGCTGAGATACAGGCTGCTCCAACCTGCTGTAAAATGCTTGATTTCGAGAGTGAGCGAAACTAATGAAAACATTGTTGGGGTAAAACCTAAAGGGAAAGACCTAGCACCAAATCCAATTTGCCATCTGATCTAACTTCTGGAGGCAGTCAAAATGATCCTTAGAATTCTTCCCTACCTTATTCCTGTGCTGAGATACAGGCTGCTCCAACCTGCTGTAAAATGCTTGATTTCGAGAGTGAGCGAAACTAATGAAAACATTGTTGGGGTAAAACCTAAAGGGAAAGACCTAGCACCAAATCCAATTTGCCATCTGATCTAACTTCTGGAGGCAGTCAAAATGAGCCTTAGAATTCTTCCCTACCTTATTCCTGTGCTGAGATACAGGCTGCTCCAACCTGCTGTAAAATGCTTGATTTCGAGAGTGAGCGAAACCAATGAAAACATTGTTGGGGTAAAACCTAAAGGGAAAGACCTAGCACCAAATCCAATTTGCCATCTGATCTAACTTCTGGAGGCAGTCAAAATGAGCCTTAGAATTCTTCCCTACCTTATTCCTGTGCTGAGATACAGGCTGCTCCAACCTGCTGTAAAATGCTTGATTTCGAGAGTGAGCGAAACTAATGAAAACATTGTTGGGGTAAAACCTAAAGGGAAAGACCTAGCACCAAATCCAATTTGCCATCTGATCTAACTTCTGGAGGCAGTCAAAATGAGCCTTAGAATTCTTCCCTACCTTATTCCTGTGCTGAGATACAGGCTGCTCCAACCTGCTGTAAAATGCTTGATTTCGAGAGTGAGCGAAACTAATGAAAACATTGTTGGGGTAAAACCTAAAGGGAAAGACCTAGCACCAAATCCAATTTGCCATCTGATCTAACTTCTGGAGGCAGTCAAAATGATCCTTAGAATTCTTCCCTACCTTATTCCTGTGCTGAGATACAGGCTGCTCCAACCTGCTGTAAAATGCTTGATTTCGAGAGTGAGCGAAACTAATGAAAACATTGTTGGGGTAAAACCTAAAGGGAAAGACCTAGCACCAAATCCAATTTGCCATCTGATCTAACTTCTGGAGGCAGTCAAAATGAGCCTTAGAATTCTTCCCTACCTTATTCCTGTGCTGAGATACAGGCTGCTCCAACCTGCTGTAAAATGCTTGATTTCGAGAGTGAGCGAAACTAATGAAAACATTGTTGGGGTAAAACCTAAAGGGAAAGACCTAGCACCAAATCCAATTTGCCATCTGATCTAACTTCTGGAGGCAGTCAAAATGAGCCTTAGAATTCTTCCCTACCTTATTCCTGTGCTGAGATACAGGCTGCTCCAACCTGCTGTAAAATGCTTGATTTCGAGAGTGAGCGAAACTAATGAAAACATTGTTGGGGTAAAACCTAAAGGGAAAGACCTAGCACCAAATCCAATTTGCCATCTGATCTAACTTCTGGAGGCAGTCAAAATGATCCTTAGAATTCTTCCCTACCTTATTCCTGTGCTGAGATACAGGCTGCTCCAACCTGCTGTAAAATGCTTGATTTCGAGAGTGAGCGAAACTAATGAAAACATTGTTGGGGTAAAACCTAAAGGGAAAGACCTAGCACCAAATCCAATTTGCCATCTGATCTAACTTCTGGAGGCAGTCAAAATGAGCCTTAGAATTCTTCCCTACCTTATTCCTGTGCTGAGATACAGGCTGCTCCAACCTGCTGTAAAATGCTTGATTTCGAGAGTGAGCGAAACTAATGAAAACATTGTTGGGGTAAAACCTAAAGGGAAAGACCTAGCACCAAATCCAATTTGCCATCTGATCTAACTTCTGGAGGCAGTCAAAATGATCCTTAGAATTCTTCCCTACCTTATTCCTGTGCTGAGATACAGGCTGCTCCAACCTGCTGTAAAATGCT
>NW_027145092.1:0-28042 GCF_026170545.1 Melanerpes formicivorus
GAGCGAAACTAATGAAAACATTGTTGGGGTAAAACCTAAAGGGAAAGACCTAGCACCAAATCCAATTTGCCATCTGATCTAACTTCTGGAGGCAGTCAAAATGATCCTTAGAATTCTTCCCTACCTTATTCCTGTGCTGAGATACAGGCTGCTCCAACCTGCTGTAAAATGCTTGATTTCGAGAGTGAGCGAAACTAATGAAAACATTGTTGGGGTAAAACCTAAAGGGAAAGACCTAGCACCAAATCCAATTTGCCATCTGATCTAACATCTGGAGGCAGTCAAAATGAGCCTTAGAATTCTTCCCTACCTTATTCCTGTGCTGAGATACAGGCTGCTCCAACCTGCTGTAAAATGCTTGATTTCGAGAGTGAGCGAAACTAATGAAAACATTGTTGGGGTAAAACCTAAAGGGAAAGACCTAGCACCAAATCCAATTTGCCATCTGATCTAACTTCTGGAGGCAGTCAAAATGAGCCTTAGAATTCTTCCCTACCTTATTCCTGTGCTGAGATACAGGCTGCTCCAACCTGCTGTAAAATGCTTGATTTCGAGAGTGAGCGAAACTAATGAAAACATTGTTGGGGTAAAACCTAAAGGGAAAGACCTAGCACCAAATCCAATTTGCCATCTGATCTAACTTCTGGAGGCAGTCAAAATGATCCTTAGAATTCTTCCCTACCTTATTCCTGTGCTGAGATACAGGCTGCTCCAACCTGCTGTAAAATGCTTGATTTCGAGAGTGAGCGAAACTAATGAAAACATTGTTGGGGTAAAACCTAAAGGGAAAGACCTAGCACCAAATCCAATTTGCCATCTGATCTAACTTCTGGAGGCAGTCAAAATGAGCCTTAGAATTCTTCCCTACCTTATTCCTGTGCTGAGATACAGGCTGCTCCAACCTGCTGTAAATGCTTGATTTCGAGAGTGAGCGAAACTAATGAAAACATTGTTGGGGTAAAACCTAAAGGGAAAGACCTAGCACCAAATCCAATTTGCCATCTGATCTAACTTCTGGAGGCAGTCAAAATGAGCCTTAGAATTCTTCCCTACCTTATTCCTGTGCTGAGATACAGGCTGCTCCAACCTGCTGTAAAATGCTTGATTTCGAGAGTGAGCGAAACTAATGAAAACATTGTTGGGGTAAAACCTAAAGGGAAAGACCTAGCACCAAATCCAATTTGCCATCTGATCTAACTTCTGGAGGCAGTCAAAATGAGCCTTAGAATTCTTCCCTACCTTATTCCTGTGCTGAGATACAGGCTGCTCCAACCTGCTGTAAAATGCTTGATTTCGAGAGTGAGCGAAACTAATGAAAACATTGTTGGGGTAAAACCTAAAGGGAAAGACCTAGCACCAAATCCAATTTGCCATCTGATCTAACTTCTGGAGGCAGTCAAAATGAGCCTTAGAATTCTTCCCTACCTTATTCCTGTGCTGAGATACAGGCTGCTCCAACCTGCTGTAAAATGCTTGATTTCGAGAGTGAGCGAAACTAATGAAAACATTGTTGGGGTAAAACCTAAAGGGAAAGACCTAGCACCAAATCCAATTTGCCATCTGATCTAACTTCTGGAGGCAGTCAAAATGATCCTTAGAATTCTTCCCTACCTTATTCCTGTGCTGAGATACAGGCTGCTCCAACCTGCTGTAAAATGCTTGATTTCGAGAGTGAGCGAAACTAATGAAAACATTGTTGGGGTAAAACCTAAAGGGAAAGACCTAGCACCAAATCCAATTTGCCATCTGATCTAACTTCTGGAGGCAGTCAAAATGAGCCTTAGAATTCTTCCCTACCTTATTCCTGTGCTGAGATACAGGCTGCTCCAACCTGCTGTAAAATGCTTGATTTCGAGAGTGAGCGAAACTAATGAAAACATTGTTGGGGTAAAACCTAAAGGGAAAGACCTAGCACCAAATCCAATTTGCCATCTGATCTAACTTCTGGAGGCAGTCAAAATGAGCCTTAGAATTCTTCCCTACCTTATTCCTGTGCTGAGATACAGGCTGCTCCAACCTGCTGTAAAATGCTTGATTTCGAGAGTGAGCGAAACTAATGAAAACATTGTTGGGGTAAAACCTAAAGGGAAAGACCTAGCACCAAATCCAATTTGCCATCTGATCTAACTTCTGGAGGCAGTCAAAATGAGCCTTAGAATTCTTCCCTACCTTATTCCTGTGCTGAGATACAGGCTGCTCCAACCTGCTGTAAAATGCTTGATTTCGAGAGTGAGCGAAACTAATGAAAACATTGTTGGGGTAAAACCTAAAGGGAAAGACCTAGCACCAAATCCAATTTGCCATCTGATCTAACTTCTGGAGGCAGTCAAAATGAGCCTTAGAATTCTTCCCTACCTTATTCCTGTGCTGAGATACAGGCTGCTCCAACCTGCTGTAAAATGCTTGATTTCGAGAGTGAGCGAAACTAATGAAAACATTGTTGGGGTAAAACCTAAAGGGAAAGACCTAGCACCAAATCCAATTTGCCATCTGATCTAACTTCTGGAGGCAGTCAAAATGAGCCTTAGAATTCTTCCCTACCTTATTCCTGTGCTGAGATACAGGCTGCTCCAACCTGCTGTAAAATGCTTGATTTCGAGAGTGAGCGAAACTAATGAAAACATTGTTGGGGTAAAACCTAAAGGGAAAGACCTAGCACCAAATCCAATTTGCCATCTGATCTAACTTCTGGAGGCAGTCAAAATGAGCCTTAGAATTCTTCCCTACCTTATTCCTGTGCTGAGATACAGGCTGCTCCAACCTGCTGTAAAATGCTTGATTTCGAGAGTGAGCGAAACTAATGAAAACATTGTTGGGGTAAAACCTAAAGGGAAAGACCTAGCACCAAATCCAATTTGCCATCTGATCTAACTTCTGGAGGCAGTCAAAATGAGCCTTAGAATTCTTCCCTACCTTATTCCTGTGCTGAGATACAGGCTGCTCCAACCTGCTGTAAAATGCTTGATTTCGAGAGTGAGCGAAACTAATGAAAACATTGTTGGGGTAAAACCTAAAGGGAAAGACCTAGCACCAAATCCAATTTGCCATCTGATCTAACTTCTGGAGGCAGTCAAAATGATCCTTAGAATTCTTCCCTACCTTATTCCTGTGCTGAGATACAGGCTGCTCCAACCTGCTGTAAAATGCTTGATTTCGAGAGTGAGCGAAACTAATGAAAACATTGTTGGGGTAAAACCTAAAGGGAAAGACCTAGCACCAAATCCAATTTGCCATCTGATCTAACTTCTGGAGGCAGTCAAAATGAGCCTTAGAATTCTTCCCTACCTTATTCCTGTGCTGAGATACAGGCTGCTCCAACCTGCTGTAAAATGCTTGATTTCGAGAGTGAGCGAAACTAATGAAAACATTGTTGGGGTAAAACCTAAAGGGAAAGACCTAGCACCAAATCCAATTTGCCATCTGATCTAACTTCTGGAGGCAGTCAAAATGATCCTTAGAATTCTTCCCTACCTTATTCCTGTGCTGAGATACAGGCTGCTCCAACCTGCTGTAAAATGCTTGATTTCAAGAGTGAGCGAAACTAATGAAAACATTGTTGGGGTAAAACCTAAAGGGAAAGACCTAGCACCAAATCCAATTTGCCATCTGATCTAACTTCTGGAGGCAGTCAAAATGAGCCTTAGAATTCTTCCCTACCTTATTCCTGTGCTGAGATACAGGCTGCTCCAACCTGCTGTAAAATGCTTGATTTCGAGAGTGAGCGAAACTAATGAAAACATTGTTGGGGTAAAACCTAAAGGGAAAGACCTAGCACCAAATCCAATTTGCCATCTGATCTAACTTCTGGAGGCAGTCAAAATGAGCCTTAGAATTCTTCCCTACCTTATTCCTGTGCTGAGATACAGGCTGCTCCAACCTGCTGTAAAATGCTTGATTTCGAGAGTGAGCGAAACTAATGAAAACATTGTTGGGGTAAAACCTAAAGGGAAAGACCTAGCACCAAATCCAATTTGCCATCTGATCTAACTTCTGGAGGCAGTCAAAATGAGCATTTGAATTCTTCCCTACCTTATTCCTGTGCTGAGATACAGGCTGCTCCAACCTGCTGTAAAATGCTTGATTTCGAGAGTGAGCGAAACTAATGAAAACATTGTTGGGGTAAAACCTAAAGGGAAAGACCTAGCACCAAATCCAATTTGCCATCTGATCTAACTTCTGGAGGCAGTCAAAATGAGCCTTAGAATTCTTCCCTACCTTATTCCTGTGCTGAGATACAGGCTGCTCCAACCTGCTGTAAAATGCTTGATTTCGAGAGTGAGCGAAACTAATGAAAACATTGTTGGGGTAAAACCTAAAGGGAAAGACCTAGCACCAAATCCAATTTGCCATCTGATCTAACTTCTGGAGGCAGTCAAAATGAGCCTTAGAATTCTTCCCTACCTTATTCCTGTGCTGAGATACAGGCTGCTCCAACCTGCTGTAAAATGCTTGATTTCGAGAGTGAGCGAAACTAATGAAAACATTGTTGGGGTAAAACCTAAAGGGAAAGACCTAGCACCAAATCCAATTTGCCATCTGATCTAACTTCTGGAGGCAGTCAAAATGATCCTTAGAATTCTTCCCTACCTTATTCCTGTGCTGAGATACAGGCTGCTCCAACCTGCTGTAAAATGCTTGATTTCGAGAGTGAGCGAAACTAATGAAAACATTGTTGGGGTAAAACCTAAAGGGAAAGACCTAGCACCAAATCCAATTTGCCATCTGATCTAACTTCTGGAGGCAGTCAAAATGAGCCTTAGAATTCTTCCCTACCTTATTCCTGTGCTGAGATACAGGCTGCTCCAACCTGCTGTAAAATGCTTGATTTCGAGAGTGAGCGAAACTAATGAAAACATTGTTGGGGTAAAACCTAAAGGGAAAGACCTAGCACCAAATCCAATTTGCCATCTGATCTAACTTCTGGAGGCAGTCAAAATGAGCCTTAGAATTCTTCCCTACCTTATTCCTGTGCTGAGATACAGGCTGCTCCAACCTGCTGTAAAATGCTTGATTTCGAGAGTGAGCGAAACTAATGAAAACATTGTTGGGGTAAAACCTAAAGGGAAAGACCTAGCACCAAATCCAATTTGCCATCTGATCTAACTTCTGGAGGCAGTCAAAATGAGCCTTAGAATTCTTCCCTACCTTATTCCTGTGCTGAGATACAGGCTGCTCCAACCTGCTGTAAAATGCTTGATTTCGAGAGTGAGCGAAACTAATGAAAACATTGTTGGGGTAAAACCTAAAGGGAAAGACCTAGCACCAAATCCAATTTGCCATCTGATCTAACTTCTGGAGGCAGTCAAAATGAGCCTTAGAATTCTTCCCTACCTTATTCCTGTGCTGAGATACAGGCTGCTCCAACCTGCTGTAAAATGCTTGATTTCGAGAGTGAGCGAAACTAATGAAAACATTGTTGGGGTAAAACCTAAAGGGAAAGACCTAGCACCAAATCCAATTTGCCATCTGATCTAACTTCTGGAGGCAGTCAAAATGAGCCTTAGAATTCTTCCCTACCTTATTCCTGTGCTGAGATACAGGCTGCTCCAACCTGCTGTAAAATGCTTGATTTCGAGAGTGAGCGAAACTAATGAAAACATTGTTGGGGTAAAACCTAAAGGGAAAGACCTAGCACCAAATCCAATTTGCCATCTGATCTAACTTCTGGAGGCAGTCAAAATGAGCCTTAGAATTCTTCCCTACCTTATTCCTGTGCTGAGATACAGGCTGCTCCAACCTGCTGTAAAATGCTTGATTTCGAGAGTGAGCGAAACTAATGAAAACATTGTTGGGGTAAAACCTAAAGGGAAAGACCTAGCACCAAATCCAATTTGCCATCTGATCTAACTTCTGGAGGCAGTCAAAATGATCCTTAGAATTCTTCCCTACCTTATTCCTGTGCTGAGATACAGGCTGCTCCAACCTGCTGTAAAATGCTTGATTTCGAGAGTGAGCGAAACTAATGAAAACATTGTTGGGGTAAAACCTAAAGGGAAAGACCTAGCACCAAATCCAATTTGCCATCTGATCTAACTTCTGGAGGCAGTCAAAATGAGCCTTAGAATTCTTCCCTACCTTATTCCTGTGCTGAGATACAGGCTGCTCCAACCTGCTGTAAAATGCTTGATTTCGAGAGTGAGCGAAACTAATGAAAACATTGTTGGGGTAAAACCTAAAGGGAAAGACCTAGCACCAAATCCAATTTGCCATCTGATCTAACTTCTGGAGGCAGTCAAAATGAGCCTTAGAATTCTTCCCTACCTTATTCCTGTGCTGAGATACAGGCTGCTCCAACCTGCTGTAAAATGCTTGATTTCGAGAGTGAGCGAAACTAATGAAAACATTGTTGGGGTAAAACCTAAAGGGAAAGACCTAGCACCAAATCCAATTTCCATCTGATCTAACTTCTGGAGGCAGTCAAAATGATCCTTAGAATTCTTCCCTACCTTATTCCTGTGCTGAGATACAGGCTGCTCCAACCTGCTGTAAAATGCTTGATTTCGAGAGTGAGCGAAACTAATGAAAACATTGTTGGGGTAAAACCTAAAGGGAAAGACCTAGCACCAAATCCAATTTGCCATCTGATCTAACTTCTGGAGGCAGTCAAAATGAGCCTTAGAATTCTTCCCTACCTTATTCCTGTGCTGAGATACAGGCTGCTCCAACCTGCTGTAAAATGCTTGATTTCGAGAGTGAGCGAAACTAATGAAAACATTGTTGGGGTAAAACCTAAAGGGAAAGACCTAGCACCAAATCCAATTTGCCATCTGATCTAACTTCTGGAGGCAGTCAAAATGAGCCTTAGAATTCTTCCCTACCTTATTCCTGTGCTGAGATACAGGCTGCTCCAACCTGCTGTAAAATGCTTGATTTCGAGAGTGAGCGAAACTAATGAAAACATTGTTGGGGTAAAACCTAAAGGGAAAGACCTAGCACCAAATCCAATTTGCCATCTGATCTAACTTCTGGAGGCAGTCAAAATGATCCTTAGAATTCTTCCCTACCTTATTCCTGTGCTGAGATACAGGCTGCTCCAACCTGCTGTAAAATGCTTGATTTCGAGAGTGAGCGAAACTAATGAAAACATTGTTGGGGTAAAACCTAAAGGGAAAGACCTAGCACCAAATCCAATTTGCCATCTGATCTAACTTCTGGAGGCAGTCAAAATGAGCCTTAGAATTCTTCCCTACCTTATTCCTGTGCTGAGATACAGGCTGCTCCAACCTGCTGTAAAATGCTTGATTTCGAGAGTGAGCGAAACTAATGAAAACATTGTTGGGGTAAAACCTAAAGGGAAAGACCTAGCACCAAATCCAATTTGCCATCTGATCTAACTTCTGGAGGCAGTCAAAATGAGCCTTAGAATTCTTCCCTACCTTATTCCTGTGCTGAGATACAGGCTGCTCCAACCTGCTGTAAAATGCTTGATTTCGAGAGTGAGCGAAACTAATGAAAACATTGTTGGGGTAAAACCTAAAGGGAAAGACCTAGCACCAAATCCAATTTGCCATCTGATCTAACTTCTGGAGGCAGTCAAAATGAGCCTTAGAATTCTTCCCTACCTTATTCCTGTGCTGAGATACAGGCTGCTCCAACCTGCTGTAAAATGCTTGATTTCGAGAGTGAGCGAAACTAATGAAAACATTGTTGGGGTAAAACCTAAAGGGAAAGACCTAGCACCAAATCCAATTTGCCATCTGATCTAACTTCTGGAGGCAGTCAAAATGAGCCTTAGAATTCTTCCCTACCTTATTCCTGTGCTGAGATACAGGCTGCTCCAACCTGCTGTAAAATGCTTGATTTCGAGAGTGAGCGAAACTAATGAAAACATTGTTGGGGTAAAACCTAAAGGGAAAGACCTAGCACCAAATCCAATTTGCCATCTGATCTAACTTCTGGAGGCAGTCAAAATGAGCCTTAGAATTCTTCCCTACCTTATTCCTGTGCTGAGATACAGGCTGCTCCAACCTGCTGTAAAATGCTTGATTTCGAGAGTGAGCGAAACTAATGAAAACATTGTTGGGGTAAAACCTAAAGGGAAAGACCTAGCACCAAATCCAATTTGCCATCTGATCTAACTTCTGGAGGCAGTCAAAATGAGCCTTAGAATTCTTCCCTACCTTATTCCTGTGCTGAGATACAGGCTGCTCCAACCTGCTGTAAAATGCTTGATTTCGAGAGTGAGCGAAACTAATGAAAACATTGTTGGGGTAAAACCTAAAGGGAAAGACCTAGCACCAAATCCAATTTGCCATCTGATCTAACTTCTGGAGGCAGTCAAAATGAGCCTTAGAATTCTTCCCTACCTTATTCCTGTGCTGAGATACAGGCTGCTCCAACCTGCTGTAAAATGCTTGATTTCGAGAGTGAGCGAAACTAATGAAAACATTGTTGGGGTAAAACCTAAAGGGAAAGACCTAGCACCAAATCCAATTTGCCATCTGATCTAACTTCTGGAGGCAGTCAAAATGAGCCTTAGAATTCTTCCCTACCTTATTCCTGTGCTGAGATACAGGCTGCTCCAACCTGCTGTAAAATGCTTGATTTCGAGAGTGAGCAAAACTAATGAAAACATTGTTGGGGTAAAACCTAAAGGGAAAGACCTAGCACCAAATCCAATTTGCCATCTGATCTAACTTCTGGAGGCAGTCAAAATGAGCCTTAGAATTCTTCCCTACCTTATTCCTGTGCTGAGATACAGGCTGCTCCAACCTGCTGTAAAATGCTTGATTTCGAGAGTGAGCGAAACTAATGAAAACATTGTTGGGGTAAAACCTAAAGGGAAAGACCTAGCACCAAATCCAATTTGCCATCTGATCTAACTTCTGGAGGCAGTCAAAATGAGCCTTAGAATTCTTCCCTACCTTATTCCTGTGCTGAGATACAGGCTGCTCCAACCTGCTGTAAAATGCTTGATTTCGAGAGTGAGCGAAACTAATGAAAACATTGTTGGGGTAAAACCTAAAGGGAAAGACCTAGCACCAAATCCAATTTGCCATCTGATCTAACTTCTGGAGGCAGTCAAAATGAGCCTTAGAATTCTTCCCTACCTTATTCCTGTGCTGAGATACAGGCTGCTCCAACCTGCTGTAAAATGCTTGATTTCGAGAGTGAGCGAAACTAATGAAAACATTGTTGGGGTAAAACCTAAAGGGAAAGACCTAGCACCAAATCCAATTTGCCATCTGATCTAACTTCTGGAGGCAGTCAAAATGAGCCTTAGAATTCTTCCCTACCTTATTCCTGTGCTGAGATACAGGCTGCTCCAACCTGCTGTAAAATGCTTGATTTCGAGAGTGAGCGAAACTAATGAAAACATTGTTGGGGTAAAACCTAAAGGGAAAGACCTAGCACCAAATCCAATTTGCCATCTGATCTAACTTCTGGAGGCAGTCAAAATGAGCCTTAGAATTCTTCCCTACCTTATTCCTGTGCTGAGATACAGGCTGCTCCAACCTGCTGTAAAATGCTTGATTTCGAGAGTGAGCGAAACTAATGAAAACATTGTTGGGGTAAAACCTAAAGGGAAAGACCTAGCACCAAATCCAATTTGCCATCTGATCTAACTTCTGGAGGCAGTCAAAATGATCCTTAGAATTCTTCCCTACCTTATTCCTGTGCTGAGATACAGGCTGCTCCAACCTGCTGTAAAATGCTTGATTTCGAGAGTGAGCGAAACTAATGAAAACATTGTTGGGGTAAAACCTAAAGGGAAAGACCTAGCACCAAATCCAATTTGCCATCTGATCTAACTTCTGGAGGCAGTCAAAATGAGCCTTAGAATTCTTCCCTACCTTATTCCTGTGCTGAGATACAGGCTGCTCCAACCTGCTGTAAAATGCTTGATTTCGAGAGTGAGCGAAACTAATGAAAACATTGTTGGGGTAAAACCTAAAGGGAAAGACCTAGCACCAAATCCAATTTGCCATCTGATCTAACTTCTGGAGGCAGTCAAAATGAGCCTTAGAATTCTTCCCTACCTTATTCCTGTGCTGAGATACAGGCTGCTCCAACCTGCTGTAAAATGCTTGATTTCGAGAGTGAGCGAAACTAATGAAAACATTGTTGGGGTAAAACCTAAAGGGAAAGACCTAGCACCAAATCCAATTTGCCATCTGATCTAACTTCTGGAGGCAGTCAAAATGAGCCTTAGAATTCTTCCCTACCTTATTCCTGTGCTGAGATACAGGCTGCTCCAACCTGCTGTAAAATGCTTGATTTCGAGAGTGAGCAAAACTAATGAAAACATTGTTGGGGTAAAACCTAAAGGGAAAGACCTAGCACCAAATCCAATTTGCCATCTGATCTAACTTCTGGAGGCAGTCAAAATGAGCCTTAGAATTCTTCCCTACCTTATTCCTGTGCTGAGATACAGGCTGCTCCAACCTGCTGTAAAATGCTTGATTTCGAGAGTGAGCGAAACTAATGAAAACATTGTTGGGGTAAAACCTAAAGGGAAAGACCTAGCACCAAATCCAATTTGCCATCTGATCTAACTTCTGGAGGCAGTCAAAATGAGCCTTAGAATTCTTCCCTACCTTATTCCTGTGCTGAGATACAGGCTGCTCCAACCTGCTGTAAAATGCTTGATTTCGAGAGTGAGCGAAACTAATGAAAACATTGTTGGGGTAAAACCTAAAGGGAAAGACCTAGCACCAAATCCAATTTGCCATCTGATCTAACTTCTGGAGGCAGTCAAAATGAGCCTTAGAATTCTTCCCTACCTTATTCCTGTGCTGAGATACAGGCTGCTCCAACCTGCTGTAAAATGCTTGATTTCGAGAGTGAGCGAAACTAATGAAAACATTGTTGGGGTAAAACCTAAAGGGAAAGACCTAGCACCAAATCCAATTTGCCATCTGATCTAACTTCTGGAGGCAGTCAAAATGAGCCTTAGAATTCTTCCCTACCTTATTCCTGTGCTGAGATACAGGCTGCTCCAACCTGCTGTAAAATGCTTGATTTCGAGAGTGAGCGAAACTAATGAAAACATTGTTGGGGTAAAACCTAAAGGGAAAGACCTAGCACCAAATCCAATTTGCCATCTGATCTAACTTCTGGAGGCAGTCAAAATGAGCCTTAGAATTCTTCCCTACCTTATTCCTGTGCTGAGATACAGGCTGCTCCAACCTGCTGTAAAATGCTTGATTTCGAGAGTGAGCGAAACTAATGAAAACATTGTTGGGGTAAAACCTAAAGGGAAAGACCTAGCACCAAATCCAATTTGCCATCTGATCTAACTTCTGGAGGCAGTCAAAATGAGCCTTAGAATTCTTCCCTACCTTATTCCTGTGCTGAGATACAGGCTGCTCCAACCTGCTGTAAAATGCTTGATTTCGAGAGTGAGCGAAACTAATGAAAACATTGTTGGGGTAAAACCTAAAGGGAAAGACCTAGCACCAAATCCAATTTGCCATCTGATCTAACTTCTGGAGGCAGTCAAAATGAGCCTTAGAATTCTTCCCTACCTTATTCCTGTGCTGAGATACAGGCTGCTCCAACCTGCTGTAAAATGCTTGATTTCGAGAGTGAGCGAAACTAATGAAAACATTGTTGGGGTAAAACCTAAAGGGAAAGACCTAGCACCAAATCCAATTTGCCATCTGATCTAACTTCTGGAGGCAGTCAAAATGAGCCTTAGAATTCTTCCCTACCTTATTCCTGTGCTGAGATACAGGCTGCTCCAACCTGCTGTAAAATGCTTGATTTCGAGAGTGAGCGAAACTAATGAAAACATTGTTGGGGTAAAACCTAAAGGGAAAGACCTAGCACCAAATCCAATTTGCCATCTGATCTAACTTCTGGAGGCAGTCAAAATGATCCTTAGAATTCTTCCCTACCTTATTCCTGTGCTGAGATACAGGCTGCTCCAACCTGCTGTAAAATGCTTGATTTCGAGAGTGAGCGAAACTAATGAAAACATTGTTGGGGTAAAACCTAAAGGGAAAGACCTAGCACCAAATCCAATTTGCCATCTGATCTAACTTCTGGAGGCAGTCAAAATGATCCTTAGAATTCTTCCCTACCTTATTCCTGTGCTGAGATACAGGCTGCTCCAACCTGCTGTAAAATGCTTGATTTCGAGAGTGAGCGAAACTAATGAAAACATTGTTGGGGTAAAACCTAAAGGGAAAGACCTAGCACCAAATCCAATTTGCCATCTGATCTAACTTCTGGAGGCAGTCAAAATGAGCCTTAGAATTCTTCCCTACCTTATTCCTGTGCTGAGATACAGGCTGCTCCAACCTGCTGTAAAATGCTTGATTTCGAGAGTGAGCGAAACTAATGAAAACATTGTTGGGGTAAAACCTAAAGGGAAAGACCTAGCACCAAATCCAATTTGCCATCTGATCTAACTTCTGGAGGCAGTCAAAATGAGCCTTAGAATTCTTCCCTACCTTATTCCTGTGCTGAGATACAGGCTGCTCCAACCTGCTGTAAAATGCTTGATTTCGAGAGTGAGCGAAACTAATGAAAACATTGTTGGGGTAAAACCTAAAGGGAAAGACCTAGCACCAAATCCAATTTGCCATCTGATCTAACTTCTGGAGGCAGTCAAAATGAGCCTTAGAATTCTTCCCTACCTTATTCCTGTGCTGAGATACAGGCTGCTCCAACCTGCTGTAAAATGCTTGATTTCGAGAGTGAGCGAAACTAACGAAAACATTGTTGGGGTAAAACCTAAAGGGAAAGACCTAGCACCAAATCCAATTTGCCATCTGATCTAACTTCTGGAGGCAGTCAAAATGATCCTTAGAATTCTTCCCTACCTTATTCCTGTGCTGAGATACAGGCTGCTCCAACCTGCTGTAAAATGCTTGATTTCGAGAGTGAGCGAAACTAACGAAAACATTGTTGGGGTAAAACCTAAAGGGAAAGACCTAGCACCAAATCCAATTTGCCATCTGATCTAACTTCTGGAGGCAGTCAAAATGAGCCTTAGAATTCTTCCCTACCTTATTCCTGTCCTGAGATACAGGCTGCTCCAACCTGCTGTAAAATGCTTGATTTCGAGAGTGAGCGAAACTAATGAAAACATTGTTGGGGTAAAACCTAAAGGGAAAGACCTAGCACCAAATCCAATTTGCCATCTGATCTAACTTCTGGAGGCAGTCAAAATGAGCCTTAGAATTCTTCCCTACCTTATTCCTGTGCTGAGATACAGGCTGCTCCAACCTGCTGTAAAATGCTTGATTTCGAGAGTGAGCGAAACTAATGAAAACATTGTTGGGGTAAAACCTAAAGGGAAAGACCTAGCACCAAATCCAATTTGCCATCTGATCTAACTTCTGGAGGCAGTCAAAATGATCCTTAGAATTCTTCCCTACCTTATTCCTGTGCTGAGATACAGGCTGCTCCAACCTGCTGTAAAATGCTTGATTTCGAGAGTGAGCGAAACTAATGAAAACATTGTTGGGGTAAAACCTAAAGGGAAAGACCTAGCACCAAATCCAATTTGCCATCTGATCTAACTTCTGGAGGCAGTCAAAATGAGCCTTAGAATTCTTCCCTACCTTATTCATGTGCTGAGATACAGGCTGCTCCAACCTGCTGTAAAATGCTTGATTTCGAGAGTGAGCGAAACTAATGAAAACATTGTTGGGGTAAAACCTAAAGGGAAAGACCTAGCACCAAATCCAATTTGCCATCTGATCTAACTTCTGGAGGCAGTCAAAATGAGCCTTAGAATTCTTCCCTACCTTATTCCTGTGCTGAGATACAGGCTGCTCCAACCTGCTGTAAAATGCTTGATTTCGAGAGTGAGCGAAACTAATGAAAACATTGTTGGGGTAAAACCTAAAGGGAAAGACCTAGCACCAAATCCAATTTGCCATCTGATCTAACTTCTGGAGGCAGTCAAAATGAGCCTTAGAATTCTTCCCTACCTTATTCCTGTGCTGAGATACAGGCTGCTCCAACCTGCTGTAAAATGCTTGATTTCGAGAGTGAGCGAAACTAATGAAAACATTGTTGGGGTAAAACCTAAAGGGAAAGACCTAGCACCAAATCCAATTTGCCATCTGATCTAACTTCTGGAGGCAGTCAAAATGAGCCTTAGAATTCTTCCCTACCTTATTCCTGTGCTGAGATACAGGCTGCTCCAACCTGCTGTAAAATGCTTGATTTCGAGAGTGAGCGAAACTAATGAAAACATTGTTGGGGTAAAACCTAAAGGGAAAGACCTAGCACCAAATCCAATTTGCCATCTGATCTAACTTCAGGAGGCAGTCAAAATGAGCCTTAGAATTCTTCCCTACCTTATTCCTGTGCTGAGATACAGGCTGCTCCAACCTGCTGTAAAATGCTTGATTTCGAGAGTGAGCGAAACTAATGAAAACATTGTTGGGGTAAAACCTAAAGGGAAAGACCTAGCACCAAATCCAATTTGCCATCTGATCTAACTTCTGGAGGCAGTCAAAATGAGCCTTAGAATTCTTCCCTACCTTATTCCTGTGCTGAGATACAGGCTGCTCCAACCTGCTGTAAAATGCTTGATTTCGAGAGTGAGCGAAACTAACGAAAACATTGTTGGGGTAAAACCTAAAGGGAAAGACCTAGCACCAAATCCAATTTGCCATCTGATCTAACTTCTGGAGGCAGTCAAAATGAGCCTTAGAATTCTTCCCTACCTTATTCCTGTGCTGAGATACAGGCTGCTCCAACCTGCTGTAAAATGCTTGATTTCCAGAGTGAGCGAAACTAATGAAAACATTGTTGGGGTAAAACCTAAAGGGAAAGACCTAGCACCAAATCCAATTTGCCATCTGATCTAACTTCTGGAGGCAGTCAAAATGAGCCTTAGAATTCTTCCCTACCTTATTCCTGTGCTGAGATACAGGCTGCTCCAACCTGCTGTAAAATGCTTGATTTCGAAAGTGAGCGAAACTAATGAAAACATTGTTGGGGTAAAACCTAAAGGGAAAGACCTAGCACCAAATCCAATTTGCCATCTGATCTAACTTCTGGAGGCAGTCAAAATGATCCTTAGAATTCTTCCCTACCTTATTCCTGTGCTGAGATACAGGCTGCTCCAACCTGCTGTAAAATGCTTGATTTCGAGAGTGAGCGAAACTAATGAAAACATTGTTGGGGTAAAACCTAAAGGGAAAGACCTAGCACCAAATCCAATTTGCCATCTGATCTAACTTCTGGAGGCAGTCAAAATGAGCCTTAGAATTCTTCCCTACCTTATTCCTGTGCTGAGATACAGGCTGCTCCAACCTGCTGTAAAATGCTTGATTTCGAGAGTGAGCGAAACTAACGAAAACATTGTTGGGGTAAAACCTAAAGGGAAAGACCTAGCACCAAATCCAATTTGCCATCTGATCTAACTTCTGGAGGCAGTCAAAATGATCCTTAGAATTCTTCCCTACCTTATTCCTGTGCTGAGATACAGGCTGCTCCAACCTGCTGTAAAATGCTTGATTTCGAGAGTGAGCGAAACTAATGAAAACATTGTTGGGGTAAAACCTAAAGGGAAAGACCTAGCACCAAATCCAATTTGCCATCTGATCTAACTTCTGGAGGCAGTCAAAATGATCCTTAGAATTCTTCCCTACCTTATTCCTGTGCTGAGATACAGGCTGCTCCAACCTGCTGTAAAATGCTTGATTTCGAGAGTGAGCGAAACTAATGAAAACATTGTTGGGGTAAAACCTAAAGGGAAAGACCTAGCACCAAATCCAATTTGCCATCTGATCTAACTTCTGGAGGCAGTCAAAATGAGCCTTAGAATTCTTCCCTACCTTATTCCTGTGCTGAGATACAGGCTGCTCCAACCTGCTGTAAAATGCTTGATTTCGAGAGTGAGCGAAACTAATGAAAACATTGTTGGGGTAAAACCTAAAGGGAAAGACCTAGCACCAAATCCAATTTGCCATCTGATCTAACTTCTGGAGGCAGTCAAAATGAGCCTTAGAATTCTTCCCTACCTTATTCCTGTGCTGAGATACAGGCTGCTCCAACCTGCTGTAAAATGCTTGATTTCGAGAGTGAGCGAAACTAATGAAAACATTGTTGGGGTAAAACCTAAAGGGAAAGACCTAGCACCAAATCCAATTTGCCATCTGATCTAACTTCTGGAGGCAGTCAAAATGATCCTTAGAATTCTTCCCTACCTTATTCCTGTGCTGAGATACAGGCTGCTCCAACCTGCTGTAAAATGCTTGATTTCGAGAGTGAGCGAAACTAATGAAAACATTGTTGGGGTAAAACCTAAAGGGAAAGACCTAGCACCAAATCCAATTTGCCATCTGATCTAACTTCTGGAGGCAGTCAAAATGATCCTTAGAATTCTTCCCTACCTTATTCCTGTGCTGAGATACAGGCTGCTCCAACCTGCTGTAAAATGCTTGATTTCGAGAGTGAGCGAAACTAATGAAAACATTGTTGGGGTAAAACCTAAAGGGAAAGACCTAGCACCAAATCCAATTTGCCATCTGATCTAACTTCTGGAGGCAGTCAAAATGAGCCTTAGAATTCTTCCCTACCTTATTCCTGTGCTGAGATACAGGCTGCTCCAACCTGCTGTAAAATGCTTGATTTCGAGAGTGAGCGAAACTAATGAAAACATTGTTGGGGTAAAACCTAAAGGGAAAGACCTAGCACCAAATCCAATTTGCCATCTGATCTAACTTCTGGAGGCAGTCAAAATGATCCTTAGAATTCTTCCCTACCTTATTCCTGTGCTGAGATACAGGCTGCTCCAACCTGCTGTAAAATGCTTGATTTCGAGAGTGAGCGAAACTAATGAAAACATTGTTGGGGTAAAACCTAAAGGGAAAGACCTAGCACCAAATCCAATTTGCCATCTGATCTAACTTCTGGAGGCAGTCAAAATGATCCTTAGAATTCTTCCCTACCTTATTCCTGTGCTGAGATACAGGCTGCTCCAACCTGCTGTAAAATGCTTGATTTCGAGAGTGAGCGAAACTAACGAAAACATTGTTGGGGTAAAACCTAAAGGGAAAGACCTAGCACCAAATCCAATTTGCCATCTGATCTAACTTCTGGAGGCAGTCAAAATGATCCTTAGAATTCTTCCCTACCTTATTCCTGTGCTGAGATACAGGCTGCTCCAACCTGCTGTAAAATGCTTGATTTCGAGAGTGAGCGAAACTAATGAAAACATTGTTGGGGTAAAACCTAAAGGGAAAGACCTAGCACCAAATCCAATTTGCCATCTGATCTAACTTCTGGAGGCAGTCAAAATGAGCCTTAGAATTCTTCCCTACCTTATTCCTGTGCTGAGATACAGGCTGCTCCAACCTGCTGTAAAATGCTTGATTTCGAGAGTGAGCGAAACTAATGAAAACATTGTTGGGGTAAAACCTAAAGGGAAAGACCTAGCACCAAATCCAATTTGCCATCTGATCTAACTTCTGGAGGCAGTCAAAATGAGCCTTAGAATTCTTCCCTACCTTATTCCTGTGCTGAGATACAGGCTGCTCCAACCTGCTGTAAAATGCTTGATTTCGAGAGTGAGCGAAACTAATGAAAACATTGTTGGGGTAAAACCTAAAGGGAAAGACCTAGCACCAAATCCAATTTGCCATCTGATCTAACTTCTGGAGGCAGTCAAAATGAGCCTTAGAATTCTTCCCTACCTTATTCCTGTGCTGAGATACAGGCTGCTCCAACCTGCTGTAAAATGCTTGATTTCGAGAGTGAGCGAAACTAACGAAAACATTGTTGGGGTAAAACCTAAAGGGAAAGACCTAGCACCAAATCCAATTTGCCATCTGATCTAACTTCTGGAGGCAGTCAAAATGATCCTTAGAATTCTTCCCTACCTTATTCCTGTGCTGAGATACAGGCTGCTCCAACCTGCTGTAAAATGCTTGATTTCGAGAGTGAGCGAAACTAATGAAAACATTGTTGGGGTAAAACCTAAAGGGAAAGACCTAGCACCAAATCCAATTTGCCATCTGATCTAACTTCTGGAGGCAGTCAAAATGATCCTTAGAATTCTTCCCTACCTTATTCCTGTGCTGAGATACAGGCTGCTCCAACCTGCTGTAAAATGCTTGATTTCGAGAGTGAGCGAAACTAATGAAAACATTGTTGGGGTAAAACCTAAAGGGAAAGACCTAGCACCAAATCCAATTTGCCATCTGATCTAACTTCTGGAGGCAGTCAAAATGATCCTTAGAATTCTTCCCTACCTTATTCCTGTGCTGAGATACAGGCTGCTCCAACCTGCTGTAAAATGCTTGATTTCGAGAGTGAGCGAAACTAACGAAAACATTGTTGGGGTAAAACCTAAAGGGAAAGACCTAGCACCAAATCCAATTTGCCATCTGATCTAACTTCTGGAGGCAGTCAAAATGATCCTTAGAATTCTTCCCTACCTTATTCCTGTGCTGAGATACAGGCTGCTCCAACCTGCTGTAAAATGCTTGATTTCGAGAGTGAGCGAAACTAATGAAAACATTGTTGGGGTAAAACCTAAAGGGAAAGACCTAGCACCAAATCCAATTTGCCATCTGATCTAACTTCTGGAGGCAGTCAAAATGATCCTTAGAATTCTTCCCTACCTTATTCCTGTGCTGAGATACAGGCTGCTCCAACCTGCTGTAAAATGCTTGATTTCGAGAGTGAGCGAAACTAATGAAAACATTGTTGGGGTAAAACCTAAAGGGAAAGACCTAGCACCAAATCCAATTTGCCATCTGATCTAACTTCTGGAGGCAGTCAAAATGAGCCTTAGAATTCTTCCCTACCTTATTCCTGTGCTGAGATACAGGCTGCTCCAACCTGCTGTAAAATGCTTGATTTCGAGAGTGAGCGAAACTAATGAAAACATTGTTGGGGTAAAACCTAAAGGGAAAGACCTAGCACCAAATCCAATTTGCCATCTGATCTAACTTCTGGAGGCAGTCAAAATGAGCCTTAGAATTCTTCCCTACCTTATTCCTGTGCTGAGATACAGGCTGCTCCAACCTGCTGTAAAATGCTTGATTTCGAGAGTGAGCGAAACTAATGAAAACATTGTTGGGGTAAAACCTAAAGGGAAAGACCTAGCACCAAATCCAATTTGCCATCTGATCTAACTTCTGGAGGCAGTCAAAATGATCCTTAGAATTCTTCCCTACCTTATTCCTGTGCTGAGATACAGGCTGCTCCAACCTGCTGTAAAATGCTTGATTTCGAGAGTGAGCGAAACTAATGAAAACATTGTTGGGGTAAAACCTAAAGGGAAAGACCTAGCACCAAATCCAATTTGCCATCTGATCTAACTTCTGGAGGCAGTCAAAATGAGCCTTAGAATTCTTCCCTACCTTATTCCTGTGCTGAGATACAGGCTGCTCCAACCTGCTGTAAAATGCTTGATTTCGAGAGTGAGCGAAACTAATGAAAACATTGTTGGGGTAAAACCTAAAGGGAAAGACCTAGCACCAAATCCAATTTGCCATCTGATCTAACTTCTGGAGGCAGTCAAAATGATCCTTAGAATTCTTCCCTACCTTATTCCTGTGCTGAGATACAGGCTGCTCCAACCTGCTGTAAAATGCTTGATTTCGAGAGTGAGCGAAACTAATGAAAACATTGTTGGGGTAAAACCTAAAGGGAAAGACCTAGCACCAAATCCAATTTGCCATCTGATCTAACTTCTGGAGGCAGTCAAAATGAGCCTTAGAATTCTTCCCTACCTTATTCCTGTGCTGAGATACAGGCTGCTCCAACCTGCTGTAAAATGCTTGATTTCGAGAGTGAGCGAAACTAATGAAAACATTGTTGGGGTAAAACCTAAAGGGAAAGACCTAGCACCAAATCCAATTTGCCATCTGATCTAACTTCTGGAGGCAGTCAAAATGAGCCTTAGAATTCTTCCCTACCTTATTCCTGTGCTGAGATACAGGCTGCTCCAACCTGCTGTAAAATGCTTGATTTCGAGAGTGAGCGAAACTAATGAAAACATTGTTGGGGTAAAACCTAAAGGGAAAGACCTAGCACCAAATCCAATTTGCCATCTGATCTAACTTCAGGAGGCAGTCAAAATGAGCCTTAGAATTCTTCCCTACCTTATTCCTGTGCTGAGATACAGGCTGCTCCAACCTGCTGTAAAATGCTTGATTTCGAGAGTGAGCGAAACTAATGAAAACATTGTTGGGGTAAAACCTAAAGGGAAAGACCTAGCACCAAATCCAATTTGCCATCTGATCTAACTTCTGGAGGCAGTCAAAATGAGCCTTAGAATTCTTCCCTACCTTATTCCTGTGCTGAGATACAGGCTGCTCCAACCTGCTGTAAAATGCTTGATTTCGAGAGTGAGCGAAACTAACGAAAACATTGTTGGGGTAAAACCTAAAGGGAAAGACCTAGCACCAAATCCAATTTGCCATCTGATCTAACTTCTGGAGGCAGTCAAAATGATCCTTAGAATTCTTCCCTACCTTATTCCTGTGCTGAGATACAGGCTGCTCCAACCTGCTGTAAAATGCTTGATTTCCAGAGTGAGCGAAACTAATGAAAACATTGTTGGGGTAAAACCTAAAGGGAAAGACCTAGCACCAAATCCAATTTGCCATCTGATCTAACTTCTGGAGGCAGTCAAAATGAGCCTTAGAATTCTTCCCTACCTTATTCCTGTGCTGAGATACAGGCTGCTCCAACCTGCTGTAAAATGCTTGATTTCGAAAGTGAGCGAAACTAATGAAAACATTGTTGGGGTAAAACCTAAAGGGAAAGACCTAGCACCAAATCCAATTTGCCATCTGATCTAACTTCTGGAGGCAGTCAAAATGAGCCTTTGAATTCTTCCCTACCTTATTCCTGTGCTGAGATACAGGCTGCTCCAACCTGCTGTAAAATGCTTGATTTCGAGAGTGAGCGAAACTAATGAAAACATTGTTGGGGTAAAACCTAAAGGGAAAGACCTAGCACCAAATCCAATTTGCCATCTGATCTAACTTCTGGAGGCAGTCAAAATGATCCTTAGAATTCTTCCCTACCTTATTCCTGTGCTGAGATACAGGCTGCTCCAACCTGCTGTAAAATGCTTGATTTCGAGAGTGAGCGAAACTAATGAAAACATTGTTGGGGTAAAACCTAAAGGGAAAGACCTAGCACCAAATCCAATTTGCCATCTGATCTAACTTCTGGAGGCAGTCAAAATGAGCCTTAGAATTCTTCCCTACCTTATTCCTGTGCTGAGATACAGGCTGCTCCAACCTGCTGTAAAATGCTTGATTTCGAGAGTGAGCGAAACTAACGAAAACATTGTTGGGGTAAAACCTAAAGGGAAAGACCTAGCACCAAATCCAATTTGCCATCTGATCTAACTTCTGGAGGCAGTCAAAATGATCCTTAGAATTCTTCCCTACCTTATTCCTGTGCTGAGATACAGGCTGCTCCAACCTGCTGTAAAATGCTTGATTTCGAGAGTGAGCGAAACTAATGAAAACATTGTTGGGGTAAAACCTAAAGGGAAAGACCTAGCACCAAATCCAATTTGCCATCTGATCTAACTTCTGGAGGCAGTCAAAATGATCCTTAGAATTCTTCCCTACCTTATTCCTGTGCTGAGATACAGGCTGCTCCAACCTGCTGTAAAATGCTTGATTTCGAGAGTGAGCGAAACTAATGAAAACATTGTTGGGGTAAAACCTAAAGGGAAAGACCTAGCACCAAATCCAATTTGCCATCTGATCTAACTTCTGGAGGCAGTCAAAATGAGCCTTAGAATTCTTCCCTACCTTATTCCTGTGCTGAGATACAGGCTGCTCCAACCTGCTGTAAAATGCTTGATTTCGAGAGTGAGCGAAACTAATGAAAACATTGTTGGGGTAAAACCTAAAGGGAAAGACCTAGCACCAAATCCAATTTGCCATCTGATCTAACTTCTGGAGGCAGTCAAAATGAGCCTTAGAATTCTTCCCTACCTTATTCCTGTGCTGAGATACAGGCTGCTCCAACCTGCTGTAAAATGCTTGATTTCGAGAGTGAGCGAAACTAATGAAAACATTGTTGGGGTAAAACCTAAAGGGAAAGACCTAGCACCAAATCCAATTTGCCATCTGATCTAACTTCTGGAGGCAGTCAAAATGATCCTTAGAATTCTTCCCTACCTTATTCCTGTGCTGAGATACAGGCTGCTCCAACCTGCTGTAAAATGCTTGATTTCGAGAGTGAGCGAAACTAATGAAAACATTGTTGGGGTAAAACCTAAAGGGAAAGACCTAGCACCAAATCCAATTTGCCATCTGATCTAACTTCTGGAGGCAGTCAAAATGATCCTTAGAATTCTTCCCTACCTTATTCCTGTGCTGAGATACAGGCTGCTCCAACCTGCTGTAAAATGCTTGATTTCGAGAGTGAGCGAAACTAACGAAAACATTGTTGGGGTAAAACCTAAAGGGAAAGACCTAGCACCAAATCCAATTTGCCATCTGATCTAACTTCTGGAGGCAGTCAAAATGATCCTTAGAATTCTTCCCTACCTTATTCCTGTGCTGAGATACAGGCTGCTCCAACCTGCTGTAAAATGCTTGATTTCGAGAGTGAGCGAAACTAATGAAAACATTGTTGGGGTAAAACCTAAAGGGAAAGACCTAGCACCAAATCCAATTTGCCATCTGATCTAACTTCTGGAGGCAGTCAAAATGAGCCTTAGAATTCTTCCCTACCTTATTCCTGTGCTGAGATACAGGCTGCTCCAACCTGCTGTAAAATGCTTGATTTCGAGAGTGAGCGAAACTAATGAAAACATTGTTGGGGTAAAACCTAAAGGGAAAGACCTAGCACCAAATCCAATTTGCCATCTGATCTAACTTCTGGAGGCAGTCAAAATGAGCCTTAGAATTCTTCCCTACCTTATTCCTGTGCTGAGATACAGGCTGCTCCAACCTGCTGTAAAATGCTTGATTTCGAGAGTGAGCGAAACTAATGAAAACATTGTTGGGGTAAAACCTAAAGGGAAAGACCTAGCACCAAATCCAATTTGCCATCTGATCTAACTTCTGGAGGCAGTCAAAATGAGCCTTAGAATTCTTCCCTACCTTATTCCTGTGCTGAGATACAGGCTGCTCCAACCTGCTGTAAAATGCTTGATTTCGAGAGTGAGCGAAACTAACGAAAACATTGTTGGGGTAAAACCTAAAGGGAAAGACCTAGCACCAAATCCAATTTGCCATCTGATCTAACTTCTGGAGGCAGTCAAAATGATCCTTAGAATTCTTCCCTACCTTATTCCTGTGCTGAGATACAGGCTGCTCCAACCTGCTGTAAAATGCTTGATTTCGAGAGTGAGCGAAACTAATGAAAACATTGTTGGGGTAAAACCTAAAGGGAAAGACCTAGCACCAAATCCAATTTGCCATCTGATCTAACTTCTGGAGGCAGTCAAAATGAGCCTTAGAATTCTTCCCTACCTTATTCCTGTGCTGAGATACAGGCTGCTCCAACCTGCTGTAAAATGCTTGATTTCGAGAGTGAGCGAAACTAATGAAAACATTGTTGGGGTAAAACCTAAAGGGAAAGACCTAGCACCAAATCCAATTTGCCATCTGATCTAACTTCTGGAGGCAGTCAAAATGATCCTTAGAATTCTTCCCTACCTTATTCCTGTGCTGAGATACAGGCTGCTCCAACCTGCTGTAAAATGCTTGATTTCGAGAGTGAGCGAAACTAACGAAAACATTGTTGGGGTAAAACCTAAAGGGAAAGACCTAGCACCAAATCCAATTTGCCATCTGATCTAACTTCTGGAGGCAGTCAAAATGATCCTTAGAATTCTTCCCTACCTTATTCCTGTGCTGAGATACAGGCTGCTCCAACCTGCTGTAAAATGCTTGATTTCGAGAGTGAGCGAAACTAATGAAAACATTGTTGGGGGTAAAACCTAAAGGGAAAGACCTAGCACCAAATCCAATTTGCCATCTGATCTAACTTCTGGAGGCAGTCAAAATGATCCTTAGAATTCTTCCCTACCTTATTCCTGTGCTGAGATACAGGCTGCTCCAACCTGCTGTAAAATGCTTGATTTCGAGAGTGAGCGAAACTAATGAAAACATTGTTGGGGTAAAACCTAAAGGGAAAGACCTAGCACCAAATCCAATTTGCCATCTGATCTAACTTCTGGAGGCAGTCAAAATGAGCCTTAGAATTCTTCCCCTACCTTATTCCTGTGCTGAGATACAGGCTGCTCCAACCTGCTGTAAAATGCTTGATTTCGAGAGTGAGCGAAACTAATGAAAACATTGTTGGGGTAAAACCTAAAGGGAAAGACCTAGCACCAAATCCAATTTGCCATCTGATCTAACTTCTGGAGGCAGTCAAAATGAGCCTTAGAATTCTTCCCTACCTTATTCCTGTGCTGAGATACAGGCTGCTCCAACCTGCTGTAAAATGCTTGATTTCGAGAGTGAGCGAAACTAATGAAAACATTGTTGGGGTAAAACCTAAAGGGAAAGACCTAGCACCAAATCCAATTTTGCCATCTGATCTAACTTCTGGAGGCAGTCAAAATGATCCTTAGAATTCTTCCCTACCTTATTCCTGTGCTGAGATACAGGCTGCTCCAACCTGCTGTAAAATGCTTGATTTCGAGAGTGAGCGAAACTAATGAAAACATTGTTGGGGTAAAACCTAAAGGGAAAGACCTAGCACCAAATCCAATTTGCCATCTGATCTAACTTCTGGAGGCAGTCAAAATGAGCCTTAGAATTCTTCCCTACCTTATTCCTGTGCTGAGATACAGGGCTGCTCCAACCTGCTGTAAAATGCTTGATTTCGAGAGTGAGCGAAACTAATGAAAACATTGTTGGGGTAAAACCTAAAGGGAAAGACCTAGCACCAAATCCAATTTGCCATCTGATCTAACTTCTGGAGGCAGTCAAAATGATCCTTAGAATTCTTCCCTACCTTATTCCTGTGCTGAGATACAGGCTGCTCCAACCTGCTGTAAAATGCTTGATTTCGAGAGTGAGCGAAACTAATGAAAACATTGTTGGGGTAAAACCTAAAGGGAAAGACCTAGCACCAAATCCAATTTGCCATCTGATCTAACTTCTGGAGGCAGTCAAAATGATCCTTAGAATTCTTCCCTACCTTATTCCTGTGCTGAGATACAGGCTGCTCCAACCTGCTGTAAAATGCTTGATTTCGAGAGTGAGCGAAACTAATGAAAACATTGTTGGGGTAAAACCTAAAGGGAAAGACCTAGCACCAAATCCAATTTGCCATCTGATCTAACTTCTGGAGGCAGTCAAAATGAGCCTTAGAATTCTTCCCTACCTTATTCCTGTGCTGAGATACAGGCTGCTCCAACCTGCTGTAAAATGCTTGATTTCGAGAGTGAGCGAAACTAATGAAAACATTGTTGGGGTAAAACCTAAAGGGAAAGACCTAGCACCAAATCCAATTTGCCATCTGATCTAACTTCTGGAGGCAGTCAAAATGAGCCTTAGAATTCTTCCCTACCTTATTCCTGTGCTGAGATACAGGCTGCTCCAACCTGCTGTAAAATGCTTGATTTCCAGAGTGAGCGAAACTAATGAAAACATTGTTGGGGTAAAACCTAAAGGGAAAGACCTAGCACCAAATCCAATTTGCCATCTGATCTAACTTCTGGAGGCAGTCAAAATGAGCCTTAGAATTCTTCCCTACCTTATTCCTGTGCTGAGATACAGGCTGCTCCAACCTGCTGTAAAATGCTTGATTTCGAGAGTGAGCGAAACTAATGAAAACATTGTTGGGGTAAAACCTAAAGGGAAAGACCTAGCACCAAATCCAATTTGCCATCTGATCTAACTTCTGGAGGCAGTCAAAATGATCCTTAGAATTCTTCCCTACCTTATTCCTGTGCTGAGATACAGGCTGCTCCAACCTGCTGTAAAATGCTTGATTTCGAGAGTGAGCGAAACTAATGAAAACATTGTTGGGGTAAAACCTAAAGGGAAAGACCTAGCACCAAATCCAATTTGCCATCTGATCTAACTTCTGGAGGCAGTCAAAATGATCCTTAGAATTCTTCCCTACCTTATTCCTGTGCTGAGATACAGGCTGCTCCAACCTGCTGTAAAATGCTTGATTTCGAGAGTGAGCGAAACTAATGAAAACATTGTTGGGGTAAAACCTAAAGGGAAAGACCTAGCACCAAATCCAATTTGCCATCTGATCTAACTTCTGGAGGCAGTCAAAATGAGCCTTAGAATTCTTCCCTACCTTATTCCTGTGCTGAGATACAGGCTGCTCCAACCTGCTGTAAAATGCTTGATTTCGAGAGTGAGCGAAACTAACGAAAACATTGTTGGGGTAAAACCTAAAGGGAAAGACCTAGCACCAAATCCAATTTGCCATCTGATCTAACTTCTGGAGGCAGTCAAAATGATCCTTAGAATTCTTCCCTACCTTATTCCTGTGCTGAGATACAGGCTGCTCCAACCTGCTGTAAAATGCTTGATTTCGAGAGTGAGCGAAACTAATGAAAACATTGTTGGGGTAAAACCTAAAGGGAAAGACCTAGCACCAAATCCAATTTGCCATCTGATCTAACTTCTGGAGGCAGTCAAAATGAGCCTTAGAATTCTTCCCTACCTTATTCCTGTGCTGAGATACAGGCTGCTCCAACCTGCTGTAAAATGCTTGATTTCGAGAGTGAGCGAAACTAATGAAAACATTGTTGGGGTAAAACCTAAAGGGAAAGACCTAGCACCAAATCCAATTTGCCATCTGATCTAACTTCTGGAGGCAGTCAAAATGAGCCTTAGAATTCTTCCCTACCTTATTCCTGTGCTGAGATACAGGCTGCTCCAACCTGCTGTAAAATGCTTGATTTCGAGAGTGAGCGAAACTAATGAAAACATTGTTGGGGTAAAACCTAAAGGGAAAGACCTAGCACCAAATCCAATTTGCCATCTGATCTAACTTCTGGAGGCAGTCAAAATGATCCTTAGAATTCTTCCCTACCTTATTCCTGTGCTGAGATACAGGCTGCTCCAACCTGCTGTAAAATGCTTGATTTCGAGAGTGAGCGAAACTAATGAAAACATTGTTGGGGTAAAACCTAAAGGGAAAGACCTAGCACCAAATCCAATTTGCCATCTGATCTAACTTCTGGAGGCAGTCAAAATGAGCCTTAGAATTCTTCCCTACCTTATTCCTGTGCTGAGATACAGGCTGCTCCAACCTGCTGTAAAATGCTTGATTTCGAGAGTGAGCGAAACTAACGAAAACATTGTTGGGGTAAAACCTAAAGGGAAAGACCTAGCACCAAATCCAATTTGCCATCTGATCTAACTTCTGGAGGCAGTCAAAATGATCCTTAGAATTCTTCCCTACCTTATTCCTGTGCTGAGATACAGGCTGCTCCAACCTGCTGTAAAATGCTTGATTTCGAGAGTGAGCGAAACTAATGAAAACATTGTTGGGGTAAAACCTAAAGGGAAAGACCTAGCACCAAATCCAATTTGCCATCTGATCTAACTTCTGGAGGCAGTCAAAATGAGCCTTAGAATTCTTCCCTACCTTATTCCTGTGCTGAGATACAGGCTGCTCCAACCTGCTGTAAAATGCTTGATTTCGAGAGTGAGCGAAACTAATGAAAACATTGTTGGGGTAAAACCTAAAGGGAAAGACCTAGCACCAAATCCAATTTGCCATCTGATCTAACTTCTGGAGGCAGTCAAAATGAGCCTTAGAATTCTTCCCTACCTTATTCCTGTGCTGAGATACAGGCTGCTCCAACCTGCTGTAAAATGCTTGATTTCGAGAGTGAGCGAAACTAACGAAAACATTGTTGGGGTAAAACCTAAAGGGAAAGACCTAGCACCAAATCCAATTTGCCATCTGATCTAACTTCTGGGAGGCAGTCAAAATGATCCTTAGAATTCTTCCCTACCTTATTCCTGTGCTGAGATACAGGCTGCTCCAACCTGCTGTAAAATGCTTGATTTCGAGAGTGAGCGAAACTAATGAAAACATTGTTGGGGTAAAACCTAAAGGGAAAGACCTAGCACCAAATCCAATTTGCCATCTGATCTAACTTCTGGAGGCAGTCAAAATGAGCCTTAGAATTCTTCCCTACCTTATTCCTGTGCTG
>NW_027145093.1:0-28029 GCF_026170545.1 Melanerpes formicivorus
TGTTGGGGAAAAACCTAAAGGGAAAGACCTAGCACCAAATCCAATTTGCCATCTGATCTAACTTCTGGAGGCAGTCAAAATGATCCTTAGAATTCTTCCCTACCTTATTCCTGTGCTGAGATACAGGCTGCTCCAACCTGCTGTAAAATGCTTGATTTCGAGAGTGAGCGAAACTAATGAAAATATTGTTGGGGTAAAACCTAAAGGGAAAGACCTAGCACCAAATCCAATTTGCCATCTGATCTAACTTCTGGAGGCAGTCAAAATGATCCTTAGAATTCTTCCCTACCTTATTCCTGTGCTGAGATACAGGCTGCTCCAACCTGCTGTAAAATGCTTGATTCGAGAGTGAGCGAAACTAATGAAAACATTGTTGGGGTAAAACCTAAAGGGAAAGACCTAGCACCAAATCCAATTTGCCATCTGATCTAACTTCTGGAGGCAGTCAAAATGATCCTTAGAATTCTTCCCTACCTTATTCCTGTGCTGAGATACAGGCTGCTCCAACCTGCTGTAAAATGCTTGATTTCGAGAGTGAGCGAAACTAATGAAAACATTGTTGGGGTAAAACCTAAAGGGAAAGACCTAGCACCAAATTCCATTGGCCATCTGATCTAACTTCTGGAGGCAGTCAAAATGATCCTTAGAATTCTTCCCTACCTTATTCCTGTGCTGAGATACAGGCTGCTCCAACCTGCTGTAAAATGCTTGATTTCGAGAGTGAGCGAAACTAATGAAAACATTGTTGGGGTAAAACCTAAAGGGAAAGACCTAGCACCAAATTCCATTGGCCATCTGATCTAACTTCTGGAGGCAGTCAAAATGATCCTTAGAATTCTTCCCTACCTTATTCCTGTGCTGAGATACAGGCTGCTCCAACCTGCTGTAAAATGCTTGATTTCGAGAGTGAGCGAAACTAATGAAAACATTGTTGGGGTAAAACCTAAAGGGAAAGACCTAGCACCAAATCCAATTTGCCATCTGATCTAACTTCTGGAGGCAGTCAAAATGAGTATTTGAATTCTTCCCTACCTTATTCCTGTGCTGAGATACAGGCTGCTCCAACCTGCTGTAATATGCTTGATTTTGAGAGTGAGCGAAACTAATGAAAACATTGTTGGGGTAAAACCTAAAGGGAAAGACCTAGCACCAAATCCAATTTGCCATCTGATCTAACTTCTGGAGGCAGTCAAAATGATCCTTAGAATTCTTCCCTACCTTATTCCTGTGCTGAGATACAGGCTGCTCCAACCTGCTGTAAAATGCTTGATTTCGAGAGTGAGCGAAACTAATGAAAACATTGTTGGGGTAAAACCTAAAGGGAAAGACCTAGCACCAAATCCAATTTGCCATCTGATCTAACTTCTGGAGGCAGTCAAAATGATCCTTAGAATTCTTCCCTACCTTATTCCTGTGCTGAGATACAGGCTGCTCCAACCTGCTGTAAAATGCTTGATTTCGAGAGTGAGCGAAACTAATGAAAACATTGTTGGGGTAAAACCTAAAGGGAAAGACCTAGCACCAAATTCCATTGGCCATCTGATCTAACTTCTGGAGGCAGTCAAAATGAGTATTTGAATTCTTCCCTACCTTATTCCTGTGCTGAGATACAGGCTGCTCCAACCTGCTGTAAAATGCTTGATTTCGAGAGTGAGCGAAACTAATGAAAACATTGTTGGGGTAAAACCTAAAGGGAAAGACCTAGCACCAAATCCAATTTGCCATCTGATCTAACTTCTGGAGGCAGTCAAAATGATCCTTAGAATTCTTCCCTACCTTATTCCTGTGCTGAGATACAGGCTGCTCCAACCTGCTGTAAAATGCTTGATTTCGAGAGTGAGCGAAACTAATGAAAACATTGTTGGGGTAAAACCTAAAGGGAAAGACCTAGCACCAAATCCAATTTGCCATCTGATCTAACTTCTGGAGGCAGTCAAAATGAGTATTTGAATTCTTCCCTACCTTATTCCTGTGCTGAGATACAGGCTGCTCCATCCTGCTGTAAAATGCTTGATTTCGAGAGTGAGCGAAACTAATGAAAACATTGTTGGGGTAAAACCTAAAGGGAAAGACCTAGCACCAAATCCAATTTGCCATCTGATCTAACTTCTGGAGGCAGTCAAAATGATCCTTAGAACTCTTCCCTACCTTATTCCTGTGCTGAGATACAGGCTGCTCCAACCTGCTGTAAAATGCTTGATTTCGAGAGTGAGCGAAACTAATGAAAACATTGTTGGGGAAAAACCTAAAGGGAAAGACCTAGCACCAAATCCAATTTGCCATCTGATCTAACTTCTGGAGGCAGTCAAAATGATCCTTAGAATTCTTCCCTACCTTATTCCTGTGCTGAGATACAGGCTGCTCCAACCTGCTGTAAAATGCTTGATTTCAAGAGTGAGCGAAACTAATGAAAACATTGTTGGGGTAAAACCTAAAGGGAAAGACCTAGCACCAAATCCAATTTGCCATCTGATCTAACTTCTGGAGGCAGTCAAAATGATCCTTAGAATTCTTCCCTACCTTATTCCTGTGCTGAGATACAGGCTGCTCCAACCTGCTGTAAAATGCTTGATTCGAGAGTGAGCGAAACTAATGAAAACATTGTTGGGGTAAAACCTAAAGGGAAAGACCTAGCACCAAATCCAATTTGCCATCTGATCTAACTTCTGGAGGCAGTCAAAATGATCCTTAGAATTCTTCCCTACCTTATTCCTGTGCTGAGATACAGGCTGCTCCAACCTGCTGTAAAATGCTTGATTTCGAGAGTGAGCGAAACTAATGAAAACATTGTTGGGGTAAAACCTAAAGGGAAAGACCTAGCACCAAATCCAATTTGCCATCTGATCTAACTTCTGGAGGCAGTCAAAATGATCCTTAGAATTCTTCCCTACCTTATTCCTGTGCTGAGATACAGGCTGATCCAACCTGCTGTAAAATGCTTGATTTCGAGAGTGAGCGAAACTAATGAAAACATTGTTGGGCTAAAACCTAAAGGGAAAGACCTAGCACCAAATCCAATTTGCCATCTGATCTAACTTCTGGAGGCAGTCAAAATGATCCTTAGAATTCTTCCCTACCTTATTCCTGTGCTGAGATACAGGCTGCTCCAACCTGCTGTAAAATGCTTGATTTCGAGAGTGAGCGAAACTAATGAAAACATTGTTGGGGTAAAACCTAAAGGGAAAGACCTAGCACCAAATTCCATTGGCCATCTGATCTAACTTCTGGAGGCAGTCAAAATGATCCTTAGAATTCTTCCCTACCTTATTCCTGTGCTGAGATACTGGCTGATCCAACCTGCTGTAAAATGCTTGATTTCGAGAGTGAGCGAAACTAATGAAAACATTGTTGGGGTAAAACCTAAAGGGAAAGACCTAGCACCAAATACAATTTGCCATCTGATCTAACTTCTGGAGGCAGTCAAAATGATCCTTAGAATTCTTCCCTACCTTATTCCTGTGCTGAGATACAGGCTGCTCCAACCTGCTGTAAAATGCTTGATTTCGAGAGTGAGCGAAACTAATGAAAACATTGTTGGGGTAAAACCTAAAGGGAAAGGCCTAGCACCAAATTGCATTGGCCATCTGATCTAACTTCTGGAGGCAGTCAAAATGATCCTTAGAATTCTTCCCTACCTTATTCCTGTGCTGAGATACAGGCTGCTCCAACCTGCTGTAAAATGCTTGATTTCGAGAGTGAGCGAAACTAATGAAAACATTGTTGGGGTAAAACCTAAAGGGAAAGGCCTAGCTCCAAATTGCATTGGCCATCGGATCTAACTTCTGGAGTCAGTCAAAATGAGTATTTGAATTCTTCCCTACCTTATTCCTGTGCTGAGATACAGGCTGCTCCAACCTGCTGTAAAATGCTTGATTTCGAGAGTGAGCGAAACTAATGAAAACATTGTTGGGGTAAAACCTAAAGGGAAAGACCTAGCACCAAATCCAATTTGCCATCTGATCTAACTTCTGGAGGCAGTCAAAATGATCCTTAGAATTCTTCCCTACCTTATTCCTGTGCTGAGATACAGGCTGCTCCAACCTGCTGTAAAATGCTTGATTTCGAGAGTGAGCGAAACTAATGAAAACATTGTTGGGGTAAAACCTAAAGGGAAAGACCTAGCACCAAATCCAATTTGCCATCTGATCTAACTTCTGGAGGCAGTCAAAATGATCCTTAGAATTCTTTCCTACCTTATTCCTGTGCTGAGATACAGGCTGCTCCAACCTGCTGTAAAATGCTTGATTTCGAGAGTGAGCGAAACTAATGAAAACATTGTTGGGGTAAAACCTAAAGGGAAAGACCTAGCACCAAATCCAATTTGCCATCTGATCTAACTTCTGGAGGCAGTCAAAATGATCCTTAGAATTCTTCCCTACCTTATTCCTGTGCTGAGATACAGGCTGCTCCAACCTGCTGTAAAATGCTTGATTTCGAGAGTGAGCGAAACTAATGAAAACATTGTTGTGGTAAAACCTAAAGGGAAAGGCCTAGCACCAAATTGCATTGGCCATCTGATCTAACTTCTGGAGGCAGTCAAAATGAGTATTTGAATTCTTCCCTACCTTATTCCTGTGCTGAGATACAGGCTGCTCCAACCTGCTGTAAAATGCTTGATTTCGAGAGTGAGCGAAACTAATGAAAACATTGTTGGGGTAAAACCTAAAGGGAAAGACCTAGCACCAAATCCAATTTGCCATCTGATCTAACTTCTGGAGGCAGTCAAAATGATCCTTAGAATTCTTCCCTACCTTATTCCTGTGCTGAGATACAGGCTGCTCCAACCTGCTGTAAAATGCTTGATTTCGAGAGTGAGCGAAACTAATGAAAACATTGTTGGGGTAAAACCTAAAGGGAAAGACCTAGCACCAAATCCCATTGGCCATCTGATCTAACTTCTGGAGGCAGTCAAAATGATCCTTAGAATTCTTCCCTACCTTATTCCTGTGCTGAGATACAGGCTGCTCCAACCTGCTGTAAAATGCTTGATTTCGAGAGTGAGCGAAACTAATGAAAACATTGTTGGGGTAAAACCTAAAGGGAAAGACCTAGCACCAAATCCAATTTGCCATCTGATCTAACTTCTGGAGGCAGTCAAAATGATCCTTAGAATTCTTCCCTACCTTATTCCTGTGCTGAGATACAGGCTGCTCCAACCTGCTGTAAAATGCTTGATTTCGAGAGTGAGCGAAACTAATGAAAACATTGTTGGGGTAAAACCTAAAGGGAAAGACCTAGCACCAAATCCAATTTGCCATCTGATCTAACTTCTGGAGGCAGTCAAAATGATCCTTAGAATTCTTCCCTACCTTATTCCTGTGCTGAGATACAGGCTGCTCCAACCTGCTGTAAAATGCTTGATTTCGAGAGTGAGCGAAACTAATGAAAACATTGTTGGGGTAAAACCTAAAGGGAAAGACCTAGCACCAAATCCAATTTGCCATCTGATCTAACTTCTGGAGGCAGTCAAAATGATCCTTAGAATTCTTCCCTACCTTATTCCTGTGCTGAGATACAGGCTGCTCCAACCTGCTGTAAAATGCTTGATTTCGAGAGTGAGCGAAACTAATGAAAACATTGTTGGGGTAAAACCTAAAGGGAAAGACCTAGCACCAAATCCAATTTGCCATCTGATCTAACTTCTGGAGGCAGTCAAAATGATCCTTAGAATTCTTCCCTACCTTATTCCTGTGCTGAGATACAGGCTGCTCCAACCTGCTGTAAAATGCTTGATTTTGAGAGTGAGCGAAACTAATGAAAACATTGTTGGGGTAAAACCTAAAGGGAAAGACCTAGCACCAAATCCAATTTGCCATCTGATCTAACTTCTGGAGGCAGTCAAAATGATCCTTAGAATTCTTCCCTACCTTATTCCTGTGCTGAGATACAGGCTGCTCCAACCTGCTGTAAAATGCTTGATTTCGAGAGTGAGCGAAACTAATGAAAACATTGTTGGGGTAAAACCTAAAGGGAAAGACCTAGCACCAAATCCAATTTGCCATCTGATCTAACTTCTGGAGGCAGTCAAAATGAGTATTTGAATTCTTCCCTACCTTATTCCTGTGCTGAGATACAGGCTGCTCCAACCTGCTGTAAAATGCTTGATTTCGAGAGTGAGCGAAACTAATGAAAACATTGTTGGGGTAAAACCTAAAGGGAAAGACCTAGCACCAAATTCCATTGGCCATCTGATCTAACTTCTGGAGGCAGTCAAAATGATCCTTAGAATTCTTCCCTACCTTATTCCTGTGCTGAGATACAGGCTGCTCCAACCTGCTGTAAAATGCTTGATTTCGAGAGTGAGCGAAACTAATGAAAACATTGTTGGGGTAAAACCTAAAGGGAAAGACCTAGCACCAAATCCAATTTGCCATCTGATCTAACTTCTGGAGGCAGTCAAAATGATCCTTAGAATTCTTCCCTACCTTATTCCTGTGCTGAGATACAGGCTGCTCCAACCTGCTGTAAAATGCTTGATTTCGAGAGTGAGCGAAACTAATGAAAACATTGCTGGGGTAAAACCTAAAGGGAAAGGCCTAGCACCAAATTGCATTGGCCATCTGATCTAACTTCTGGAGGCAGTCAAAATGAGTATTTGAATTCTTCCCTACCTTATTCCTGTGCTGAGATACAGGCTGCTCCAACCTGCTGTAAAATGCTTGATTTCGAGAGTGAGCGAAACTAATGAAAACATTGTTGGGGTAAAACCTAAAGGGAAAGACCTAGCACCAAATTCCATTGGCCATCTGATCTAACTTCTGGAGGCAGTCAAAATGATCCTTAGAATTCTTCCCTACCTTATTCCTGTGCTGAGATACAGGCTGCTCCAACCTGCTGTAAAATGCTTGATTTCGAGAGTGAGCGAAACTAATGAAAACATTGTTGGGGTAAAACCTAAAGGGAAAGACCTAGCACCAAATCCAATTTGCCATCTGATCTAACTTCTGGAGGCAGTCAAAATGATCCTTAGAATTCTTCCCTACCTTATTCCTGTGCTGAGATACAGGCTGCTCCAACCTGCTGTAAAATGCTTGATTTCGAGAGTGAGCGAAACTAATGAAAACATTGTTGGGGTAAAACCTAAAGGGAAAGGCCTAGCACCAAATTGCATTGGCCATCTGATCTAACTTCTGGAGGCAGTCAAAATGATCCTTAGAATTCTTCCCTACCTTATTCCTGTGCTGAGATACAGGCTGCTCCAACCTGCTGTAAAATGCTTGATTTCGAGAGTGAGCGAAACTAATGAAAACATTGTTGGGGTAAAACCTAAAGGGAAAGACCTAGCACCAAATCCAATTTGCCATCTGATCTAACTTCTGGAGGCAGTCAAAATGATCCTTAGAATTCTTCCCTACCTTATTCCTGTGCTGAGATACAGGCTGCTCCAACCTGCTGTAAAATGCTTGATTTCGAGAGTGAGCGAAACTAATGAAAACATTGTTGGGGTAAAACCTAAAGGGAAAGGCCTAGCACCAAATTCCATTGGCCATCTGATCTAAGTTCTGGAGGCAGTCAAAATGAGTATTTGAATTCTTCCCTACCTTATTCCTGTGCTGAGATACAGGCTGCTCCAACCTGCTGTAAAATGCTTGATTTCGAGAGTGAGCGAAACTAATGAAAACATTGTTGGGGTAAAACCTAAAGGGAAAGACCTAGCACCAAATCCAATTTGCCATCTGATCTAACTTCTGGAGGCAGTCAAAATGATCCTTAGAATTCTTCCCTACCTTATTCCTGTGCTGAGATACAGGCTGCTCCAACCTGCTGTAAAATGCTTGATTTCGAGAGTGAGCGAAACTAATGAAAACATTGTTGGGGTAAAACCTAAAGGGAAAGACCTAGCACCAAATCCAATTTGCCATCTGATCTAACTTCTGGAGGCAGTCAAAATGATCCTTAGAATTCTTCCCTACCTTATTCCTGTGCTGAGATACAGGCTGCTCCAACCTGCTGTAAAATGCTTGATTTCGAGAGTGAGCGAAACTAATGAAAACATTGTTGGGGTAAAACCTAAAGGGAAAGGCCTAGCACCAAATTGCATTGGCCATCTGATCTAACTTCTGGAGGCAGTCAAAATGAGTATTTGAATTCTTCCCTACCTTATTCCTGTGCTGAGATACAGGCTGCTCCAACCTGCTGTAAAATGCTTGATTTCGAGAGTGAGCGAAACTAATGAAAACATTGTTGGGGTAAAACCTAAAGGGAAAGACCTAGCACCAAATTCCATTGGCCATCTGATCTAACTTCTGGAGGCAGTCAAAATGATCCTTAGAATTCTTCCCTACCTTATTCCTGTGCTGAGATACAGGCTGCTCCAACCTGCTGTAAAATGCTTGATTTCGAGAGTGAGCGAAACTAATGAAAACATTGTTGGGGTAAAACCTAAAGGGAAAGACCTAGCACCAAATCCAATTTGCCATCTGATCTAACTTCTGGAGGCAGTCAAAATGATCCTTAGAATTCTTCCCTACCTTATTCCTGTGCTGAGATACAGGCTGCTCCAACCTGCTGTAAAATGCTTGATTTCGAGAGTGAGCGAAACTAATGAAAACATTGTTGGGGTAAAACCTAAAGGGAAAGGCCTAGCACCAAATTGCATTGGCCATCTGATCTAACTTCTGGAGGCAGTCAAAATGAGTATTTGAATTCTTCCCTACCTTATTCCTGTGCTGAGATACAGGCTGCTCCAACCTGCTGTAAAATGCTTGATTTTGAGAGTGAGCGAAACTAATGAAAACATTGTTGGGGTAAAACCTAAAGGGAAAGACCTAGCACCAAATTCCATTGGCCATCTGATCTAACTTCTGGAGGCAGTCAAAATGATCCTTAGAATTCTTCCCTACCTTATTCCTGTGCTGAGATACAGGCTGCTCCAACCTGCTGTAAAATGCTTGATTTCGAGAGTGAGCGAAACTAATGAAAACATTGTTGGGGTAAAACCTAAAGGGAAAGACCTAGCACCAAATCCAATTTGCCATCTGATCTAACTTCTGGAGGCAGTCAAAATGAGTATTTGAATTCTTCCCTACCTTATTCCTGTGCTGAGATACAGGCTGCTCCAACCTGCTGTAAAATGCTTGATTTCGAGAGTGAGCGAAACTAATGAAAACATTGTTGGGGTAAAACCTAAAGGGAAAGACCTAGCACCAAATCCAATTTGCCATCTGATCTAACTTCTGGAGGCAGTCAAAATGAGTATTTGAATTCTTCCCTACCTTATTCCTGTGCTGAGATACAGGCTGCTCCAACCTGCTGTAAAATGCTTGATTTCGAGAGTGAGCGAAACTAATGAAAACATTGTTGGGGTAAAACCTAAAGGGAAAGACCTAGCACCAAATTCCATTGGCCATCTGATCTAACTTCTGGAGGCAGTCAAAATGATCCTTAGAATTCTTCCCTACCTTATTCCTGTGCTGAGATACAGGCTGCTCCAACCTGCTGTAAAATGCTTGATTTCGAGAGTGAGCGAAACTAATGAAAACATTGTTGGGGTAAAACCTAAAGGGAAAGACCTAGCACCAAATCCAATTTGCCATCTGATCTAACTTCTGGAGGCAGTCAAAATGATCCTTAGAATTCTTCCCTACCTTATTCCTGTGCTGAGATACAGGCTGCTCCAACCTGCTGTAAAATGCTTGATTTCGAGAGTGAGCGAAACTAATGAAAACATTGTTGGGGTAAAACCTAAAGGGAAAGACCTAGCACCAAATCCAATTTGCCATCTGATCTAACTTCTGGAGGCAGTCAAAATGATCCTTAGAATTCTTCCCTACCTTATTCCTGTGCTGAGATACAGGCTGCTCCAACCTGCTGTAAAATGCTTGATTTCGAGAGTGAGCGAAACTAATGAAAACATTGTTGGGGTAAAACCTAAAGGGAAAGACCTAGCACCAAATCCAATTTGCCATCTGATCTAACTTCTGGAGGCAGTCAAAATGATCCTTAGAATTCTTCCCTACCTTATTCCTGTGCTGAGATAAAGGCTGCTCCAACCTGCTGTAAAATGCTTGATTTCGAGAGTGAGCGAAACTAATGAAAACATTGTTGGGGTAAAACCTAAAGGGAAAGACCTAGCACCAAATCCAATTTGCCATCTGATCTAACTTCTGGAGGCAGTCAAAATGATCCTTAGAATTCTTCCCTACCTTATTCCTGTGCTGAGATACAGGCTGCTCCAACCTGCTGTAAAATGCTTGATTTCGAGAGTGAGCGAAACTAATGAAAACATTGTTGGGGTAAAACCTAAAGGGAAAGACCTAGCACCAAATCCAATTTGCCATCTGATCTAACTTCTGGAGGCAGTCAAAATGATCCTTAGAATTCTTCCCTACCTTATTCCTGTGCTGAGATACAGGCTGCTCCAACCTGCTGTAAAATGCTTGATTTCGAGAGTGAGCGAAACTAATGAAAACATTGTTGGGGTAAAACCTAAAGGGAAAGACCTAGCACCAAATCCAATTTGCCATCTGATCTAACTTCTGGAGGCAGTCAAAATGATCCTTAGAATTCTTTCCTACCTTATTCCTGTGCTGAGATACAGGCTGCTCCAACCTGCTGTAAAATGCTTGATTTCGAGAGTGAGCGAAACTAATGAAAACATTGTTGGGGTAAAACCTAAAGGGAAAGACCTAGCACCAAATCCAATTTGCCATCTGATCTAACTTCTGGAGGCAGTCAAAATGATCCTTAGAATTCTTCCCTACCTTATTCCTGTGCTGAGATACAGGCTGCTCCAACCTGCTGTAAAATGCTTGATTTCGAGAGTGAGCGAAACTAATGAAAACATTGTTGGGGTAAAACCTAAAGGGAAAGACCTAGCACCAAATCCAATTTGCCATCTGATCTAACTTCTGGAGGCAGTCAAAATGAGTATTTGAATTCTTCCCTACCTTATTCCTGTGCTGAGATACAGGCTGCTCCAACCTGCTGTAAAATGCTTGATTTTGAGAGTGAGCGAAACTAATGAAAACATTGTTGGGGTAAAACCTAAAGGGAAAGACCTAGCACCAAATTCCATTGGCCATCTGATCTAACTTCTGGAGGCAGTCAAAATGATCCTTAGAATTCTTCCCTACCTTATTCCTGTGCTGAGATACAGGCTGCTCCAACCTGCTGTAAAATGCTTGATTTCGAGAGTGAGCGAAACTAATGAAAACATTGTTGGGGTAAAACCTAAAGGGAAAGACCTAGCACCAAATCCAATTTGCCATCTGATCTAACTTCTGGAGGCAGTCAAAATGATCCTTAGAATTCTTCCCTACCTTATTCCTGTGCTGAGATACAGGCTGATCCAACCTGCTGTAAAATGCTTGATTTCGAGAGTGAGCGAAACTAATGAAAACATTGTTGGGCTAAAACCTAAAGGGAAAGACCTAGCACCAAATCCAATTTGCCATCTGATCTAACTTCTGGAGGCAGTCAAAATGATCCTTAGAATTCTTCCCTACCTTATTCCTGTGCTGAGATACAGGCTGCTCCAACCTGCTGTAAAATGCTTGATTTCGAGAGTGAGCGAAACTAATGAAAACATTGTTGGGGTAAAACCTAAAGGGAAAGACCTAGCACCAAATTCCATTGGCCATCTGATCTAACTTCTGGAGGCAGTCAAAATGATCCTTAGAATTCTTCCCTACCTTATTCCTGTGCTGAGATACTGGCTGATCCAACCTGCTGTAAAATGCTTGATTTCGAGAGTGAGCGAAACTAATGAAAACATTGTTGGGGTAAAACCTAAAGGGAAAGACCTAGCACCAAATACAATTTGCCATCTGATCTAACTTCTGGAGGCAGTCAAAATGATCCTTAGAATTCTTCCCTACCTTATTCCTGTGCTGAGATACAGGCTGCTCCAACCTGCTGTAAAATGCTTGATTTCGAGAGTGAGCGAAACTAATGAAAACATTGTTGGGGTAAAACCTAAAGGGAAAGGCCTAGCACCAAATTGCATTGGCCATCTGATCTAACTTCTGGAGGCAGTCAAAATGATCCTTAGAATTCTTCCCTACCTTATTCCTGTGCTGAGATACAGGCTGCTCCAACCTGCTGTAAAATGCTTGATTTCGAGAGTGAGCGAAACTAATGAAAACATTGTTGGGGTAAAACCTAAAGGGAAAGGCCTAGCTCCAAATTGCATTGGCCATCGGATCTAACTTCTGGAGTCAGTCAAAATGAGTATTTGAATTCTTCCCTACCTTATTCCTGTGCTGAGATACAGGCTGCTCCAACCTGCTGTAAAATGCTTGATTTCGAGAGTGAGCGAAACTAATGAAAACATTGTTGGGGTAAAACCTAAAGGGAAAGACCTAGCACCAAATCCAATTTGCCATCTGATCTAACTTCTGGAGGCAGTCAAAATGATCCTTAGAATTCTTCCCTACCTTATTCCTGTGCTGAGATACAGGCTGCTCCAACCTGCTGTAAAATGCTTGATTTCGAGAGTGAGCGAAACTAATGAAAACATTGTTGGGGTAAAACCTAAAGGGAAAGACCTAGCACCAAATCCAATTTGCCATCTGATCTAACTTCTGGAGGCAGTCAAAATGATCCTTAGAATTCTTTCCTACCTTATTCCTGTGCTGAGATACAGGCTGCTCCAACCTGCTGTAAAATGCTTGATTTCGAGAGTGAGCGAAACTAATGAAAACATTGTTGGGGTAAAACCTAAAGGGAAAGACCTAGCACCAAATCCAATTTGCCATCTGATCTAACTTCTGGAGGCAGTCAAAATGATCCTTAGAATTCTTCCCTACCTTATTCCTGTGCTGAGATACAGGCTGCTCCAACCTGCTGTAAAATGCTTGATTTCGAGAGTGAGCGAAACTAATGAAAACATTGTTGTGGTAAAACCTAAAGGGAAAGGCCTAGCACCAAATTGCATTGGCCATCTGATCTAACTTCTGGAGGCAGTCAAAATGAGTATTTGAATTCTTCCCTACCTTATTCCTGTGCTGAGATACAGGCTGCTCCAACCTGCTGTAAAATGCTTGATTTCGAGAGTGAGCGAAACTAATGAAAACATTGTTGGGGTAAAACCTAAAGGGAAAGACCTAGCACCAAATCCAATTTGCCATCTGATCTAACTTCTGGAGGCAGTCAAAATGATCCTTAGAATTCTTCCCTACCTTATTCCTGTGCTGAGATACAGGCTGCTCCAACCTGCTGTAAAATGCTTGATTTCGAGAGTGAGCGAAACTAATGAAAACATTGTTGGGGTAAAACCTAAAGGGAAAGACCTAGCACCAAATCCAATTTGCCATCTGATCTAACTTCTGGAGGCAGTCAAAATGATCCTTAGAATTCTTCCCTACCTTATTCCTGTGCTGAGATACAGGCTGCTCCAACCTGCTGTAAAATGCTTGATTTCGAGAGTGAGCGAAACTAATGAAAACATTGTTGGGGTAAAACCTAAAGGGAAAGACCTAGCACCAAATCCAATTTGCCATCTGATCTAACTTCTGGAGGCAGTCAAAATGATCCTTAGAATTCTTCCCTACCTTATTCCTGTGCTGAGATACAGGCTGCTCCAACCTGCTGTAAAATGCTTGATTTCGAGAGTGAGCGAAACTAATGAAAACATTGTTGGGGTAAAACCTAAAGGGAAAGACCTAGCACCAAATCCAATTTGCCATCTGATCTAACTTCTGGAGGCAGTCAAAATGATCCTTAGAATTCTTCCCTACCTTATTCCTGTGCTGAGATACAGGCTGCTCCAACCTGCTGTAAAATGCTTGATTTCGAGAGTGAGCGAAACTAATGAAAACATTGTTGGGGTAAAACCTAAAGGGAAAGACCTAGCACCAAATCCAATTTGCCATCTGATCTAACTTCTGGAGGCAGTCAAAATGATCCTTAGAATTCTTCCCTACCTTATTCCTGTGCTGAGATACAGGCTGCTCCAACCTGCTGTAAAATGCTTGATTTCGAGAGTGAGCGAAACTAATGAAAACATTGTTGGGGTAAAACCTAAAGGGAAAGACCTAGCACCAAATCCAATTTGCCATCTGATCTAACTTCTGGAGGCAGTCAAAATGATCCTTAGAATTCTTCCCTACCTTATTCCTGTGCTGAGATACAGGCTGCTCCAACCTGCTGTAAAATGCTTGATTTCGAGAGTGAGCGAAACTAATGAAAACATTGTTGGGGTAAAACCTAAAGGGAAAGACCTAGCACCAAATCCAATTTGCCATCTGATCTAACTTCTGGAGGCAGTCAAAATGATCCTTAGAATTCTTCCCTACCTTATTCCTGTGCTGAGATACAGGCTGCTCCAACCTGCTGTAAAATGCTTGATTTTGAGAGTGAGCGAAACTAATGAAAACATTGTTGGGGTAAAACCTAAAGGGAAAGACCTAGCACCAAATCCAATTTGCCATCTGATCTAACTTCTGGAGGCAGTCAAAATGATCCTTAGAATTCTTCCCTACCTTATTCCTGTGCTGAGATACAGGCTGCTCCAACCTGCTGTAAAATGCTTGATTTCGAGAGTGAGCGAAACTAATGAAAACATTGTTGGGGTAAAACCTAAAGGGAAAGACCTAGCACCAAATCCAATTTGCCATCTGATCTAACTTCTGGAGGCAGTCAAAATGAGTATTTGAATTCTTCCCTACCTTATTCCTGTGCTGAGATACAGGCTGCTCCAACCTGCTGTAAAATGCTTGATTTCGAGAGTGAGCGAAACTAATGAAAACATTGTTGGGGTAAAACCTAAAGGGAAAGACCTAGCACCAAATTCCATTGGCCATCTGATCTAACTTCTGGAGGCAGTCAAAATGATCCTTAGAATTCTTCCCTACCTTATTCCTGTGCTGAGATACAGGCTGCTCCAACCTGCTGTAAAATGCTTGATTTCGAGAGTGAGCGAAACTAATGAAAACATTGTTGGGGTAAAACCTAAAGGGAAAGACCTAGCACCAAATCCAATTTGCCATCTGATCTAACTTCTGGAGGCAGTCAAAATGATCCTTAGAATTCTTCCCTACCTTATTCCTGTGCTGAGATACAGGCTGCTCCAACCTGCTGTAAAATGCTTGATTTCGAGAGTGAGCGAAACTAATGAAAACATTGCTGGGGTAAAACCTAAAGGGAAAGGCCTAGCACCAAATTGCATTGGCCATCTGATCTAACTTCTGGAGGCAGTCAAAATGAGTATTTGAATTCTTCCCTACCTTATTCCTGTGCTGAGATACAGGCTGCTCCAACCTGCTGTAAAATGCTTGATTTCGAGAGTGAGCGAAACTAATGAAAACATTGTTGGGGTAAAACCTAAAGGGAAAGACCTAGCACCAAATTCCATTGGCCATCTGATCTAACTTCTGGAGGCAGTCAAAATGATCCTTAGAATTCTTCCCTACCTTATTCCTGTGCTGAGATACAGGCTGCTCCAACCTGCTGTAAAATGCTTGATTTCGAGAGTGAGCGAAACTAATGAAAACATTGTTGGGGTAAAACCTAAAGGGAAAGACCTAGCACCAAATCCAATTTGCCATCTGATCTAACTTCTGGAGGCAGTCAAAATGATCCTTAGAATTCTTCCCTACCTTATTCCTGTGCTGAGATACAGGCTGCTCCAACCTGCTGTAAAATGCTTGATTTCGAGAGTGAGCGAAACTAATGAAAACATTGTTGGGGTAAAACCTAAAGGGAAAGGCCTAGCACCAAATTGCATTGGCCATCTGATCTAACTTCTGGAGGCAGTCAAAATGATCCTTAGAATTCTTCCCTACCTTATTCCTGTGCTGAGATACAGGCTGCTCCAACCTGCTGTAAAATGCTTGATTTCGAGAGTGAGCGAAACTAATGAAAACATTGTTGGGGTAAAACCTAAAGGGAAAGACCTAGCACCAAATCCAATTTGCCATCTGATCTAACTTCTGGAGGCAGTCAAAATGATCCTTAGAATTCTTCCCTACCTTATTCCTGTGCTGAGATACAGGCTGCTCCAACCTGCTGTAAAATGCTTGATTTCGAGAGTGAGCGAAACTAATGAAAACATTGTTGGGGTAAAACCTAAAGGGAAAGGCCTAGCACCAAATTCCATTGGCCATCTGATCTAAGTTCTGGAGGCAGTCAAAATGAGTATTTGAATTCTTCCCTACCTTATTCCTGTGCTGAGATACAGGCTGCTCCAACCTGCTGTAAAATGCTTGATTTCGAGAGTGAGCGAAACTAATGAAAACATTGTTGGGGTAAAACCTAAAGGGAAAGACCTAGCACCAAATCCAATTTGCCATCTGATCTAACTTCTGGAGGCAGTCAAAATGATCCTTAGAATTCTTCCCTACCTTATTCCTGTGCTGAGATACAGGCTGCTCCAACCTGCTGTAAAATGCTTGATTTCGAGAGTGAGCGAAACTAATGAAAACATTGTTGGGGTAAAACCTAAAGGGAAAGACCTAGCACCAAATCCAATTTGCCATCTGATCTAACTTCTGGAGGCAGTCAAAATGATCCTTAGAATTCTTCCCTACCTTATTCCTGTGCTGAGATACAGGCTGCTCCAACCTGCTGTAAAATGCTTGATTTCGAGAGTGAGCGAAACTAATGAAAACATTGTTGGGGTAAAACCTAAAGGGAAAGGCCTAGCACCAAATTGCATTGGCCATCTGATCTAACTTCTGGAGGCAGTCAAAATGAGTATTTGAATTCTTCCCTACCTTATTCCTGTGCTGAGATACAGGCTGCTCCAACCTGCTGTAAAATGCTTGATTTCGAGAGTGAGCGAAACTAATGAAAACATTGTTGGGGTAAAACCTAAAGGGAAAGACCTAGCACCAAATTCCATTGGCCATCTGATCTAACTTCTGGAGGCAGTCAAAATGATCCTTAGAATTCTTCCCTACCTTATTCCTGTGCTGAGATACAGGCTGCTCCAACCTGCTGTAAAATGCTTGATTTCGAGAGTGAGCGAAACTAATGAAAACATTGTTGGGGTAAAACCTAAAGGGAAAGACCTAGCACCAAATCCAATTTGCCATCTGATCTAACTTCTGGAGGCAGTCAAAATGATCCTTAGAATTCTTCCCTACCTTATTCCTGTGCTGAGATACAGGCTGCTCCAACCTGCTGTAAAATGCTTGATTTCGAGAGTGAGCGAAACTAATGAAAACATTGTTGGGGTAAAACCTAAAGGGAAAGGCCTAGCACCAAATTGCATTGGCCATCTGATCTAACTTCTGGAGGCAGTCAAAATGAGTATTTGAATTCTTCCCTACCTTATTCCTGTGCTGAGATACAGGCTGCTCCAACCTGCTGTAAAATGCTTGATTTTGAGAGTGAGCGAAACTAATGAAAACATTGTTGGGGTAAAACCTAAAGGGAAAGACCTAGCACCAAATTCCATTGGCCATCTGATCTAACTTCTGGAGGCAGTCAAAATGATCCTTAGAATTCTTCCCTACCTTATTCCTGTGCTGAGATACAGGCTGCTCCAACCTGCTGTAAAATGCTTGATTTCGAGAGTGAGCGAAACTAATGAAAACATTGTTGGGGTAAAACCTAAAGGGAAAGACCTAGCACCAAATCCAATTTGCCATCTGATCTAACTTCTGGAGGCAGTCAAAATGAGTATTTGAATTCTTCCCTACCTTATTCCTGTGCTGAGATACAGGCTGCTCCAACCTGCTGTAAAATGCTTGATTTCGAGAGTGAGCGAAACTAATGAAAACATTGTTGGGGTAAAACCTAAAGGGAAAGACCTAGCACCAAATCCAATTTGCCATCTGATCTAACTTCTGGAGGCAGTCAAAATGAGTATTTGAATTCTTCCCTACCTTATTCCTGTGCTGAGATACAGGCTGCTCCAACCTGCTGTAAAATGCTTGATTTCGAGAGTGAGCGAAACTAATGAAAACATTGTTGGGGTAAAACCTAAAGGGAAAGACCTAGCACCAAATTCCATTGGCCATCTGATCTAACTTCTGGAGGCAGTCAAAATGATCCTTAGAATTCTTCCCTACCTTATTCCTGTGCTGAGATACAGGCTGCTCCAACCTGCTGTAAAATGCTTGATTTCGAGAGTGAGCGAAACTAATGAAAACATTGTTGGGGTAAAACCTAAAGGGAAAGACCTAGCACCAAATCCAATTTGCCATCTGATCTAACTTCTGGAGGCAGTCAAAATGATCCTTAGAATTCTTCCCTACCTTATTCCTGTGCTGAGATACAGGCTGCTCCAACCTGCTGTAAAATGCTTGATTTCGAGAGTGAGCGAAACTAATGAAAACATTGTTGGGGTAAAACCTAAAGGGAAAGACCTAGCACCAAATCCAATTTGCCATCTGATCTAACTTCTGGAGGCAGTCAAAATGATCCTTAGAATTCTTCCCTACCTTATTCCTGTGCTGAGATACAGGCTGCTCCAACCTGCTGTAAAATGCTTGATTTCGAGAGTGAGCGAAACTAATGAAAACATTGTTGGGGTAAAACCTAAAGGGAAAGACCTAGCACCAAATCCAATTTGCCATCTGATCTAACTTCTGGAGGCAGTCAAAATGATCCTTAGAATTCTTCCCTACCTTATTCCTGTGCTGAGATAAAGGCTGCTCCAACCTGCTGTAAAATGCTTGATTTCGAGAGTGAGCGAAACTAATGAAAACATTGTTGGGGTAAAACCTAAAGGGAAAGACCTAGCACCAAATCCAATTTGCCATCTGATCTAACTTCTGGAGGCAGTCAAAATGATCCTTAGAATTCTTCCCTACCTTATTCCTGTGCTGAGATACAGGCTGCTCCAACCTGCTGTAAAATGCTTGATTTCGAGAGTGAGCGAAACTAATGAAAACATTGTTGGGGTAAAACCTAAAGGGAAAGACCTAGCACCAAATCCAATTTGCCATCTGATCTAACTTCTGGAGGCAGTCAAAATGATCCTTAGAATTCTTCCCTACCTTATTCCTGTGCTGAGATACAGGCTGCTCCAACCTGCTGTAAAATGCTTGATTTCGAGAGTGAGCGAAACTAATGAAAACATTGTTGGGGTAAAACCTAAAGGGAAAGACCTAGCACCAAATCCAATTTGCCATCTGATCTAACTTCTGGAGGCAGTCAAAATGATCCTTAGAATTCTTTCCTACCTTATTCCTGTGCTGAGATACAGGCTGCTCCAACCTGCTGTAAAATGCTTGATTTCGAGAGTGAGCGAAACTAATGAAAACATTGTTGGGGTAAAACCTAAAGGGAAAGACCTAGCACCAAAATCCAATTTGCCATCTGATCTAACTTCTGGAGGCAGTCAAAATGATCCTTAGAATTCTTCCCTACCTTATTCCTGTGCTGAGATACAGGCTGCTCCAACCTGCTGTAAAATGCTTGATTTCGAGAGTGAGCGAAACTAATGAAAACATTGTTGGGGTAAAACCTAAAGGGAAAGACCTAGCACCAAATCCAATTTGCCATCTGATCTAACTTCTGGAGGCAGTCAAAATGAGTATTTGAATTCTTCCCTACCTTATTCCTGTGCTGAGATACAGGCTGCTCCAACCTGCTGTAAAATGCTTGATTTTGAGAGTGAGCGAAACTAATGAAAACATTGTTGGGGTAAAACCTAAAGGGAAAGACCTAGCACCAAATTCCATTGGCCATCTGATCTAACTTCTGGAGGCAGTCAAAATGATCCTTAGAATTCTTCCCTACCTTATTCCTGTGCTGAGATACAGGCTGCTCCAACCTGCTGTAAAATGCTTGATTTCGAGAGTGAGCGAAACTAATGAAAACATTGTTGGGGTAAAACCTAAAGGGAAAGACCTAGCACCAAATCCAATTTGCCATCTGATCTAACTTCTGGAGGCAGTCAAAATGAGTATTTGAATTCTTCCCTACCTTATTCCTGTGCTGAGATACAGGCTGCTCCAACCTGCTGTAAAATGCTTGATTTCGAGAGTGAGCGAAACTAATGAAAACATTGTTGGGGTAAAACCTAAAGGGAAAGACCTAGCACCAAATCCAATTTGCCATCTGATCTAACTTCTGGAGGCAGTCAAAATGATCCTTAGAATTCTTCCCTACCTTATTCCTGTGCTGAGATACAGGCTGCTCCAACCTGCTGTAAAATGCTTGATTTCGAGAGTGAGCGAAACTAATGAAAACATTGTTGGGGTAAAACCTAAAGGGAAAGACCTAGCACCAAATCCAATTTGCCATCTGATCTAACTTCTGGAGGCAGTCAAAATGATCCTTAGAATTCTTCCCTACCCTTATTCCTGTGCTGAGATACAGGCTGCTCCAACCTGCCTGTAAAATGCTTGATTTCGAGAGTGAGCGAAACTAATGAAAACATTGTTGGGGTAAAACCTAAAGGGAAAGACCTAGCACCAAATCCAATTTGCCATCTGATCTAACTTCTGGAGGCAGTCAAAATGATCCTTAGAATTCTTCCCTACCTTATTCCTGTGCTGAGATACAGGCTGCTCCAACCTGCTGTAAAATGCTTGATTTCGAGAGTGAGCGAAACTAATGAAAACATTGTTGGGGTAAAACCTAAAGGGAAAGACCTAGCACCAAATCCAATTTGCCATCTGATCTAACTTCTGGAGGCAGTCAAAATGATCCTTAGAATTCTTCCCTACCTTATTCCTGTGCTGAGATACAGGCTGCTCCAACCTGCTGTAAAATGCTTGATTTCGAGAGTGAGCGAAACTAATGAAAACATTGTTGGGGTAAAACCTAAAGGGAAAGACCTAGCACCAAATCCAATTTGCCATCTGATCTAACTTCTGGAGGCAGTCAAAATGATCCTTAGAATTCTTCCCTACCTTATTCCTGTGCTGAGATACAGGCTGCTCCAACCTGCTGTAAAATGCTTGATTTCGAGAGTGAGCAAAAACTAATGAAAACATTGTTGGGGTAAAACCTAAAGGGAAAGACCTAGCACCAAATTTCCATTGGCCATCTGATCTAACTTCTGGAGGCAGTCAAAATGATCCTTAGAATTCTTCCCTACCTTATTCCTGTGCTGAGATACAGGCTGCTCCAACCTGCTGTAAAATGCTTGATTTCGAGAGTGAGCGAAACTAATGAAAACATTGTTGGGGTAAAACCTAAAGGGAAAGACCTAGCACCAAATCCAATTTGCCATCTGATCTAACTTCTGGAGGCAGTCAAAATGATCCTTAGAATCCTTCCCTACCTTATTCCTGTGCTGAGATACAGGCTGCTCCAACCTGCTGTAAAATGCTTGATTTCGAGAGTGAGCGAAACTAATGAAAACATTGTTGGGGTAAAACCTAAAGGGAAAGACCTAGCACCAAATCCAATTTGCCATCTGATCTAACTTCTGGAGGCAGTCAAAATGATCCTTAGAATTCTTTCCTACCTTATTCCTGTGCTGAGATACAGGCTGCTCCAACCTGCTGTAAAATGCTTGATTTCGAGAGTGAGCGAAACTAATGAAAACATTGTTGGGGTAAAACCTAAAGGGAAAGACCTAGCACCAAATCCAATTTGCCATCTGATCTAACTTCTGGAGGCAGTCAAAATGATCCTTAGAATTCTTCCCTACCTTATTCCTGTGCTGAGATACAGGCTGCTCCAACCTGCTGTAAAATGCTTGATTTTGAGAGTGAGCGAAACTAATGAAAACATTGTTGGGGTAAAACCTAAAGGGAAAGACCTAGCACCAAATCCAATTTGCCATCTGATCTAACTTCTGGAGGCAGTCAAAATGATCCTTAGAATTCTTCCCTACCTTATTCCTGTGCTGAGATACAGGCTGCTCCAACCTGCTGTAAAATGCTTGATTTCGAGAGTGAGCGAAACTAATGAAAACATTGTTGGGGTAAAACCTAAAGGGAAAGACCTAGCACCAAATCCAATTTGCCATCTGATCTAACTTCTGGAGGCAGTCAAAATGATCCTTAGAATTCTTCCCTACCTTATTCCTGTGCTGAGATACAGGCTGCTCCAACCTGCTGTAAAATGCTTGATTTCGAGAGTGAGCGAAACTAATGAAAACATTGTTGGGGTAAAACCTAAAGGGAAAGACCTAGCACCAAATCCAATTTGCCATCTGATCTAACTTCTGGAGGCAGTCAAAATGATCCTTAGAATTCTTCCCTACCTTATTCCTGTGCTGAGATACAGGCTGCTCCAACCTGCTGTAAAATGCTTGATTTCGAGAGTGAGCGAAACTAATGAAACCATTGTTGGGGTAAAACCTAAAGGGAAAGACCTAGCACCAAATCCAATTTGCCATCTGATCTAACTTCTGGAGGCAGTCAAAATGATCCTTAGAATTCTTTCCTACCTTATTCCTGTGCTGAGATACAGGCTGCTCCAACCTGCTGTAAAATGCTTGATTTCGAGAGTGAGCGAAACTAATGAAAACATTGTTGGGGTAAAACCTAAAGGGAAAGACCTAGCACCAAATCCAATTTGCCATCTGATCTAACTTCTGGAGGCAGTCAAAATGAGTATTTGAATTCTTCCCTACCTTATTCCTGTGCTGAGATACAGGCTGCTCCAACCTGCTGTAAAATGCTTGATTTCGAGAGTGAGCGAAACTAATGAAAACATTGTTGGGGTAAAACCTAAAGGGAAAGACCTAGCACCAAATCCAATTTGCCATCTGATCTAACTTCTGGAGGCAGTCAAAATGATCCTTAGAATTCTTCCCTACCTTATTCCTGTGCTGAGATACAGGCTGCTCCAACCTGCTGTAAAATGCTTGATTTCGAGAGTGAGCGAAACTAATGAAAACATTGTTGGGGTAAAACCTAAAGGGAAAGACCTAGCACCAAATTCCATTGGCCATCTGATCTAACTTCTGGAGGCAGTCAAAATGATCCTTAGAATTCTTCCCTACCTTATTCCTGTGCTGAGATACAGGCTGCTCCAACCTGCTGTAAAATGCTTGATTTCGAGAGTGAGCGAAACTAATGAAAACATTGTTGGGGTAAAACCTAAAGGGAAAGACCTAGCACCAAATCCAATTTGCCATCTGATCTAACTTCTGGAGGCAGTCAAAATGATCCTTAGAATTCTTTCCTACCTTATTCCTGTGCTGAGATACAGGCTGCTCCAACCTGCTGTAAAATGCTTGATTTCGAGAGTGAGCGAAACTAATGAAAACATTGTTGGGGTAAAACCTAAAGGGAAAGACCTAGCACCAAATTCCATTGGCCATCTGATCTAACTTCAGGAGGCAGTCAAAATGATCCTTAGAATTCTTCCCTACCTTATTCCTGTGCTGAGATACAGGCTGCTCCAACCTGCTGTAAAATGCTTGATTTCGAGAGTGAGCGAAACTAATGAAAACATTGTTGGGGTAAAACCTAAAGGGAAAGGCCTAGCACCAAATTGCATTGGCCATCTGATCTAACTTCTGGAGGCAGTCAATATGAGTATTTGAATTCTTCCCTACCTTATTCCTGTGCTGAGATACAGGCTGCTCCAACCTGCTGTAAAATGCTTGATTTCGAGAGTGAGCGAAACTAATGAAAACATTGTTGGGGTAAAACCTAAAGGGAAAGACCTAGCACCAAATCCAATTTGCCATCTGATCTAACTTCTGGAGGCAGTCAAAATGAGTATTTGAATTCTTCAATACCTTATTCCTGTGCTGAGATACAGGCTGCTCCAACCTGCTGTAAAATGCTTGATTTCGAGAGTGAGCGAAACTAATGAAAACATTGTTGGGGTAAAACCTAAAGGGAAAGACCTAGCACCAAATCCAATTTGCCATCTGATCTAACTTCTGGAGGCAGTCAAAATGATCCTTAGAATTCTTCCCTACCTTATTCCTGTGCTGAGATACAGGCTGCTCCAACCTGCTGTAAAATGCTTGATTTCGAGAGTGAGCGAAACTAATGAAAACATTGTTGGGGTAAAACCTAAAGGGAAAGACCTAGCACCAAATTCCAATTGGCCATCTGATCTAACTTCTGGAGGCAGTCAAAATGATCCTTAGAATTCTTCCCTACCTTATTCCTGTGCTGAGATACAGGCTGCTCCAACCTGCTGTAAAATGCTTGATTTCGAGAGTGAGCGAAACTAATGAAAACATTGTTGGGGTAAAACCTAAAGGGAAAGACCTAGCACCAAATCCAATTTGCCATCTGATCTAACTTCTGGAGGCAGTCAAAATGATCCTTAGAATTCTTCCCTACCTTATTCCTGTGCTGAGATACAGGCTGCTCCAACCTGCTGTAAAATGCTTGATTTCGAGAGTGAGCGAAACTAATGAAAACATTGTTGGGGTAAAACCTAAAGGGAAAGACCTAGCACCAAATTCCATTGGCCATCTGATCTAACTTCAGGAGGCAGTCAAAATGATCCTTAGAATTCTTCCCTACCTTATTCCTGTGCTGAGATACAGGCTGCTCCAACCTGCTGTAAAATGCTTGATTTCGAGAGTGAGCGAAACTAATGAAAACATTGTTGGGGTAAAACCTAAAGGGAAAGACCTAGCACCAAATTCCATTGGCCATCTGATCTAACTTCTGGAGGCAGTCAATATGAGTATTTGAATTCTTCCCTACCTTATTCCTGTGCTGAGATACAGGCTGCTCCAACCTGCTGTAAAATGCTTGATTTCGAGAGTGAGCGAAACTAATGAAAACATTGTTGGGGTAAAACCTAAAGGGAAAGACCTAGCACCAAATCCAATTTGCCATCTGATCTAACTTCTGGAGGCAGTCAAAATGATCCTTAGAATTCTTCCCTACCTTATTCCTGTGCTGAGATACAGGCTGCTCCAACCTGCTGTAAAATGCTTGATTTCGAGAGTGAGCGAAACTAATGAAAACATTGTTGGGGTAAAACCTAAAGGGAAAGACCTAGCACCAAATCCAATTTGCCATCTGATCTAACTTCTGGAGGCAGTCAAAATGATCCTTAGAATTCTTCCCTACCTTATTCCTGTGCTGAGATACAGGCTGCTCCAACCTGCTGTAAAATGCTTGATTTCGAGAGTGAGCGAAACTAATGAAAACATTGTTGGGGTAAAACCTAAAGGAAAGACCTAGCACCAAATCCAATTTGCCATCTGATCTAACTTCTGGAGGCAGTCAAAATGATCCTTAGAATTCTTCCCTACCTTATTCCTGTGCTGAGATACAGGCTGCTCCAACCTGCTGTAAAATGCTTGATTTCGAGAGTGAGCGAAACTAATGAAAACATTGTTGGGGTAAAACCTAAAGGGAAAGACCTAGCACCAAATCCAATTTGCCATCTGATCTAACTTCTGGAGGCAGTCAAAATGATCCTTAGAATTCTTCCCTACCTTATTCCTGTGCTGAGATACAGGCTGCTCCAACCTGCTGTAAAATGCTTGATTTCGAGAGTGAGCGAAACTAATGAAAACATTGTTGGGGTAAAACCTAAAGGGAAAGACCTAGCACCAAATCCAATTTGCCATCTGATCTAACTTCTGGAGGCAGTCAAAATGAGTATTTGAATTCTTCCCTACCTTATTCCTGTGCTGAGATACAGGCTGCTCCAACCTGCTGTAAAATGCTTGATTTCGAGAGTGAGCGAAACTAATGAAAACATTGTTGGGGTAAAACCTAAAGGGAAAGACCTAGCACCAAATCCAATTTGCCATCTGATCTAACTTCTGGAGGCAGTCAAAATGATCCTTAGAATTCTTCCCTACCTTATTCCTGTGCTGAGATACAGGCTGCTCCAACCTGCTGTAAAATGCTTGATTTCGAGAGTGAGCGAAACTAATGAAAACATTGTTGGGGTAAAACCTAAAGGGAAAGACCTAGCACCAAATCCAATTTGCCATCTGATCTAACTTCTGGAGGCAGTCAAAATGATCCTTAGAATTCTTCCCTACCTTATTCCTGTGCTGAGATACAGGCTGCTCCAACCTGCTGTAAAATGCTTGATTTCGAGAGTGAGCGAAACTAATGAAAACATTGTTGGGGTAAAACCTAAAGGGAAAGACCTAGCACCAAATTCCATTGGCCATCTGATCTAACTTCTGGAGGCAGTCAAAATGATCCTTAGAATTCTTCCCTACCTTATTCCTGTGCTGAGATACAGGCTGCTCCAACCTGCTGTAAAATGCTTGATTTCGAGAGTGAGCGAAACTAATGAAAACATTGTTGGGGTAAAACCTAAAGGGAAAGACCTAGCACCAAATCCAATTTGCCATCTGATCTAACTTCTGGAGGCAGTCAAAATGATCCTTAGAATTCTTTCCTACCTTATTCCTGTGCTGAGATACAGGCTGCTCCAACCTGCTGTAAAATGCTTGATTTCGAGAGTGAGCGAAACTAATGAAAACATTGTTGGGGTAAAACCTAAAGGGAAAGACCTAGCACCAAATCCAATTTGCCATCTGATCTAACTTCTGGAGGCAGTCAAAATGATCCTTAGAATTCTTCCCTACCTTATTCCTGTGCTGAGATACAGGCTGCTCCAACCTGCTGTAAAATGCTTGATTTTGAGAGTGAGCGAAACTAATGAAAACATTGTTGGGGTAAAACCTAAAGGGAAAGACCTAGCACCAAATCCAATTTGCCATCTGATCTAACTTCTGGAGGCAGTCAAAATGATCCTTAGAATTCTTCCCTACCTTATTCCTGTGCTGAGATACAGGCTGCTCCAACCTGCTGTAAAATGCTTGATTTCGAGAGTGAGCGAAACTAATGAAAACATTGTTGGGGTAAAACCTAAAGGGAAAGACCTAGCACCAAATCCAATTTGCCATCTGATCTAACTTCTGGAGGCAGTCAAAATGATCCTTAGAATTCTTCCCTACCTTATTCCTGTGCTGAGATACAGGCTGCTCCAACCTGCTGTAAAATGCTTGATTTCGAGAGTGAGCGAAACTAATGAAAACATTGTTGGGGTAAAACCTAAAGGGAAAGACCTAGCACCAAATCCAATTTGCCATCTGATCTAACTTCTGGAGGCAGTCAAAATGATCCTTAGAATTCTTCCCTACCTTATTCCTGTGCTGAGATACAGGCTGATCCAACCTGCTGTAAAATGCTTGATTTCGAGAGTGAGCGAAACTAATGAAAACATTGTTGGGGTAAAACCTAAAGGGAAAGACCTAGCACCAAATCCAATTTGCCATCTGATCTAACTTCTGGAGGCAGTCAAAATGATCCTTAGAATTCTTCCCTACCTTATTCCTGTGCTGAGATACAGGCTGCTCCAACCTGCTGTAAAATGCTTGATTTCGAGAGTGAGCGAAACTAATGAAAACATTGTTGGGGTAAAACCTAAAGGGAAAGACCTAGCACCAAATCCAATTTGCCATCTGATCTAACTTCTGGAGGCAGTCAAAATGAGTATTTGAATTCTTCCCTACCTTATTCCTGTGCTGAGATACAGGCTGCTCCAACCTGCTGTAAAATGCTTGATTTCGAGAGTGAGCGAAACTAATGAAAACATTGTTGGGGTAAAACCTAAAGGGAAAGACCTAGCACCAAATCCAATTTGCCATCTGATCTAACTTCTGGAGGCAGTCAAAATGATCCTTAGAATTCTTCCCTACCTTATTCCTGTGCTGAGATACAGGCTGCTCCAACCTGCTGTAAAATGCTTGATTTCGAGAGTGAGCAAAACTAATGAAAACATTGTTGGGGTAAAACCTAAAGGGAAAGACCTAGCACCAAATCCAATTTGCCATCTGATCTAACTTCTGGAGGCAGTCAAAATGATCCTTAGAATTCTTCCCCTACCTTATTCCTGTGCTGAGATACAGGCTGCTCCAACCTGCTGTAAAATGCTTGATTTCGAGAGTGAGCGAAACTAATGAAAACATTGTTGGGGTAAAACCTAAAGGGAAAGGCCTAGCACCAAATTGCATTGGCCATCTGATCTAACTTCTGGAGGCAGTCAAAATGAGTATTTGAATTCTTCCCTACCTTATTCCTGTGCTGAGATACAGGCTGCTCCAACCTGCTGTAAAATGCTTGATTTCGAGAGTGAGCGAAACTAATGAAAACATTGTTGGGGTAAAACCTAAAGGGAAAGACCTAGCACCAAATTCCATTGGCCATCTGATCTAACTTCTGGAGGCAGTCAAAATGATCCTTAGAATTCTTCCCTACCTTATTCCTGTGCTGAGATACA
>NW_027145094.1:0-28029 GCF_026170545.1 Melanerpes formicivorus
ATGGCCCTCAGCACCACGTCTCTGCCTCTTTAAAACATCTCCAGGAATGGAGATTCAGCCACCTCCCTGGGCAGCCTGTGCCAGTGTATCAGAATCCTTTTAGTGAAGAAGCTTCTTCTAAAGTCCAACCTAAACCTCCCCTGGTACAACTTGAGGCCATTTCCTCTTATCCTATCACTTGTTACCAGGGAGGAGAGACCAAATCCACCTTGCTCCAAGCTCCTCTCAGGTTGTAGAGAGCCAGGTTGTCTCCCCTCAGCCTCCTTTTACTCCACACTTAGCTTGTTCCTTTCTCTTAGCCAGACTCCAGGCTTTTTAGAAGACTGTCAAATATCCATGGAGGACAGAGGGCTGAGGGCATGGTGGATGTTGAGTGTCTAACAAAATGAGGATGTAAACTGCTGTTCTGCCCACACCTCTGTTGGATTTGTGGTGGATGTTGTGGAAAGAATTGTTTCAGGGCTGACACCTTCTTCTTTTCTTTGACCTGTCACAGAACCACAGAATGTCAGTGGCTGGAAGGGACCTCGAGAGATCATCCAGTCCAACCCCCTGCCAGAGCAGGAGCACCTACACCAGGTCACACAGAAACTCATCCAGATGGGTCTTGAATACCTCCAGAGAAGGAGATTGCACAACTCCTCCTGGGCAGCCTGTTCCAGTGTTCTGTCTGGGGCTTAAGGGTGCCAACAAGCTCACAATTGTGCAGTCTGGTCAAATCCTGCAGACTCAGCTCATCTGCTGAGAGTTTGGCCAAGGGTTGGAAGAGTCTCCCACTGGTCTGAAAGCAAACATGACTGTGAGGGCAGTGATGCTTCTGGCTAGACACTCTAATTGCAGAAATCAGCATCAAAGCACCTGTCACTGTGTTCTCTGTCAGGATTTGCTCTCTCTAAGGTCTGAATTCACTAGCATTTACAGTTTTTCATTGCTTTTTGGGGGGCCAAGAACAGGGATTAGTAGCTGAAGCTAAAGGCTGTGCTTGTTTTCCCCTGCCTAAGTTGATGGGGCATAAAAAGGCTCAAGGTATAAAACTTCTGCATGGTTGTGCCCAGCCTTTGGAAGACAGTTTTATTTGGAAGTGGATCATTTTGCCTTCTCTCACTGTAGCAGCATTCCATGAACTGTTGAGTTGTGGCAAGATGTGAGACTGGTGAGGCCACAACTCGAGTGTTGTGTTCACTTCCTGGCCTCTCACTACAGGAAGGACATTTAGGGGCAGGAGATTGTCCAGAGAAGGGCAATGAGACTCATGAAGGGCCTGGGCTACAAGGAGACACTGAGGGAGCTGGGGTTGTTCAGGCTGGAGAAGAAGGGTCTCAGGGGAGATCACATTGCTCTCTACAGCTCCCTGAAGGGAGGTTGGAGTGAGAGGGGACAGCCTCTGCTCCTTGTTGGCAAGCTACACGACCAGAGGAAATGGTTTCAGGCTGTGCCAGGGGAAGTTCAGGCTGGATGTTAGGAAATATTTCTTCACTGAAAGGGTTCTCAAACATGGGAATGGTCCTGCCCAGGGCAGTGCTGGAGTCACCATCCCTGGGGGTATTCAAGCTGCATGTGGACTTGGTGCTTAGGGACATGGTTTGGTGTTGAGCCTTCAGTGCTGGGTTGAAGATTGGGACTGGATGAGCTTGAAGGTCTCTTCCAACCAGCCATATTCTGTGATTCTGGATGAGCCACATCACATGGACCAGAAGTCCTGCAGAAGAGGAAGGGCCCTGCCCTAAGGGGTCCAGGAAAGCAAGAGAAAAAGAAATGTCTTCTGTGGTTTCATCATTTAATGTCTCAAATACAAAGCAAAGGGCAGATAGAAACATCCAGAGGTTGTGGCCAGTCTGGACCTACCAGATACAATTTGCAGCCTTGCCTTTAATTCAGGCTGACAGAGACCCAGCAATTCAAGGCCAAACCAAATCAGGTCCTGAGATCCCCTTGCTACTATCCATGGTAGTTTGCAAGCCTCTTGCTGATTCAAAATGTTAAATGCAATAAAGAAAGTGTTTCCTTAAGCAAGCTGTTCCCAAGTCAAGCCCAGATGGATGCTCCACACTGGCTAATACCCAGCATGACATGGCTGAGCAGGTACAGGGATATTAATGTCCTTGTATTAGGATGCACAGTAAATATGATTCCAGCACTATCACAGGCACCAATTGGCTATTAAGCTAGAGGCTAAATTTGGGTGGTGGGGGTTTTTTATGTTGCAATAAATCTTACTTTTCTCCACAGCCTAGGCAAATATTAAATCAAATCCCTTTCTTCTCTCCCCTCTCGCGAGGTATCGATTGGGGGTGTTATATATCAGCTAAGCAGAAGGAGAACATGCCATAACTTTGATTGATCATCCCTGGGTTTCTGGCACTAATTCTGTGACAAGAACATGCTTTGCTGCCCATCCTTGTCTGTGCTTTACTTCAGAGGCCTTCTCCCCCGCCCCATTCTCAGGGTGAAAGATGGGAACGGCGTAACGTAGGAGGTCTCTCTAGGTGACTTTCTGCCCAAGGAGCTGGGACAGCTGGGAGCTGAAGGACAGGCAAATCACTGAATTTCAGGGGCTGGAAGGGACCTCAAAAGCTCATCCAGTCCAACCCCCCTGCCAGAGCAGGAGCACCTACATCAGATTGCACAGGAATGCATCCAAGTCAGTTTTGAATATCTCCAGAGGGGCAGACTCCACAACCCCCCTGGGCAGCCTCTTCCAGGGCTCTGTCACCCTCACAGGGAATTTTTCCCCCTCATATTTATGTGAAACTTGCTATACCTCAGTTTCCACCATTGCCTCTTGTGTTGTCATTGGGCACCACTGAGCAGAGCCTGGCTCCAGCCTCTTGGGATTCACCCTTTACATATTTACAAACATTGATGAGGTCACCTCTCTCCCAAAATACTGTTCCCTTATGTCATGCTCCAGGCTTGGGGCAGAGTGGCTGGAAACTGCCCAGCAGAGAAAGACCTGAGGTGTTAATTGATGGTGGAGTCACCATCTCTGGAGGTGCTCAAGAAATATGTGGACTTGGCTCTTTGGGGCATGGTTTCATGGCCAGGGTGGTGTTAGGTTGACAGCTGGATTCAGAGATCTTGGAAGTCTTTTCCAACCAAATCAGTCCTATGATTCTATGATAGTCGGCTGAAGATGAACCAGAGTGTGTCCAGGTGGCCAAGAAGACCACCAGCATCCTGGCCTGGATCAGCAATGCTGTGGCCAGCAGGATCTGGGAAGTTATTGTCCTCCTGTACTCAGCACTGGTGAAGCCACATCTTGAGTATTTGTTTCAGTTTTGGGACTCTTACTCCAGACAAGACATTGAGGTGCTGGAGCAGCTGGGGAAGCATCTAGAGAACAAGACTGGTGAGGAGCAGCTGAGTGAAGGACCTGGGGGTGTTCAGCCTGGAGAAAAGGAGGCTGAGGGGAGACCTCGTTGCTCTCTACAGCTCCCTGAAAGGAGCTGTCCCTAGTATCAAGTGATTAAACAAGTGGAAATGGCCTCAAGTTGCATGAGGGGAGGTTTAGGTTGGACATTAGAAGAAACTTCTCCAATAAAAGGGTTCTCAAAGCCTGGCACAGGCTGCCCAGGGAGGTGGTTGAATCTCCACCCCTGGAGGTGTTTCAAAGAGGCAGAGATGTGGTGCTGAGAGCCATGGTTCAGCACCAGCCTTGGCAGAGTCAGAGACTGGTTGGACTGGATGGTTATTAAGGTGTTTTCCAAACTAGAAGGTTCTATGAAATACACCTTGCTTACCAAAACAGAAGAAAGGAGTCAGAGGGGTGAGAAAGTCTAAGAGAGAAGGTGTGAGAACAAATTACAAATGAGTTGCTAGATCAGAACACTAAAAGCAGAAGTCTTCAAACCAGATATGGTGATTCCATCTCCAGGGTCAAAGATGCCTCTGTTGCAGCGGAATGCTCCATCTGTTACCAAAATGCACTGTGGTTTGGGATCAGCATCACCTCTGAATTCACAAGGCTCTGCTCCTGCAGGCCACACAGTGAATGTCCAGGACCCCATTAGACTTTGGTTCTGAATCCTTGCTTCCTCTTTTCCTCTGCTGGGAGGCTCCAAAAATCTCCCCACAAGTTTTTGTGGAGGCCAGGGAGACTGGTGGAGAAAATAATTTCTCTCCCATGGTTATTTTGGCCCCACTACATAGCAGCAGGAAATGCTGTTAAGAATACAACATAATTCAGCCTCATCCCTTGACAGATTTCACTTGGGGGAGGATAAATTCATCCCTGTCGGATTTCAAAAGCTGTCCACTGCCGGTTCCTAATGAATCAAACCAGCTCTGGGTAACAATAATTTCTACAAATCTGCTTATCTGGGCTAAATGTTTATCCCTTTAGCTGCAAACCTCTTGATCCAAAATCATTGTTATAAAACATAAGCAGGGAGTGTCTGCAACAAGCATGTAATTGAAAGGCTCTTAACTTGCTGGGCTGTTAAAAGTGTTCAGCAGAAAACCAGGAGCAGGAATGGAAGTGCCTGGCACCTACAGATTCCTTTCTACAAAACAGCAGATGGGAGGCTTTAAAATCACTCCTCAGGAAAACCAACCAAACAAAACCCCAAACCAAACCAAGAACCCAACCCTGAAGGTGCTGGATGAAAGCTGTGTGGTGAGCGTGGGGCACGAGCGGTTTGTGCGGTGTCATAAGACACCGGCTGGTGAGATGAAGAGATGCTTGGAATTCAGACCCAAGAATAAATCATCAGAGACAGGGAGAAGAGACAGAAGAGAGGAAAGAGATTCCAAACAAACAAACAAAACCCCAAACCAAACCAAGAACCCAACCCTGAAGGTGCTGGATGAAAGCTGTGTGGTGAGTGTGGGGCACAAGCCGTTTGTGTGGTGTCATAAGACACCGGCTGGTGAGATGAAGTGATACTTGGAATTCAGACCCAAGAATAAATCATCAGAGACAGGGAGAAGAGACAGAAGAAAGGAGATAGATTCCAAACAAACAAACAAACAAACAAAAAGCCATGGAAACATTGCAGTGAAGGAGAAACTCTTGGGCTAAAGCAGCCTGATGGAAGAGCGGCAGAGAGAAGAAGTGCTGGCTGTGAGCTGTAATGAATCTGATGGGGCTGGAGTAAAGCATTGCTTAAATGGCAATCTGTGGATTGATCAGGCTGGTGGAGTGTGGTCAGACTCACAGTATGGCATTGGCCCTCCAAAATCATGGCCACCTGCTCCCAGGTAAATGTAGTCAAAGAAAACAAAAGGGGACTATGAAAGTGGAGCGCGTGTGTGGTAACCATTGAGGCGATGCCAGCACATCATAGTCACAGAATGCTTTGGGCTGGAAGGATCAGCAGGTTCCAACCCCCCTGCTCAAGCCCCCATCCAACCTGGCTTTCAACATTGCCAGGCTTAGAGTCTCCACAGCTTCTCTGGACACCCTGTTCCAGAGCCACACCACCCTCATGAGGAAGAATTTCTACCCAACCTCTCATCTAAATCCAGCTTCTTCCTGTTTGAAGCCCTCAGCCCTTGTCCTGTCACTCCATGCCTCTACAGCTCTCCTGTAGAGGTACTGGAAGGCTGCTCTAAGGTCTCCCTGGAGCCTTCTCTTCTCCAGGCTGAACAGCCCCAACTCTCCCAGCCTGTCCTCACAGCAGAGGTGCTCCAGCCCTCAGGTGATCTTTGTGGCCTCCTCTGCAGCTGTTCCAGATGGTCAGAGATTGTCTCTGCAGAATGCCCATGTTGCCTGGTAATTTAAAGGAGCTGAGGAACAACATTCTGTGTGAGCTCTTGAGAGTCTCCTGCAGATCTCCAGTGCCAGACTTCTTTTTGTAACCCTACAGCAAATTACTGCAGCTCTTACTGAGGGTCATCAGAGAAGGCTGCTCTCTGGAGGAACCACCTTAGTTCACTGAGCCAGCAATGTGTTCTTGTGGCCAGGAAGGCTAGTGACAATCTGGGGTGGAATAGAAGATGTGTGACCAGTAGGTCGAGAGAGGTTCTTCTGCCCCTCTACTCTGCACTGGAGAGGCTGCCACTGGAACATTGTGTCCAGGTCTGGGCCCCTCAGTTCAAGACAGACAGTGAGCTGCTTGAGAGAGTCCAGCACAGAGCCATGAGGATGATTGAGGGAGTGGAACATCTTGGGTACGAGGAGAGACTGAGGAAGCTGAGGTCTCTTTATCTTAGAGGAGAGGAGACTGAGAGGTGACCTCATCAATGTTTATACAGATGTGCAGGGTGAGTGTCCAGAGGCTGGAGCCAGGCTCTGCTGGGTGGTGCCCAGTGCCAGCACAAGGGGCAGTGCTGGAAGCTGAGGCACAGGGAGTTTCATGTAAATATGAGGGAATTCTTTTCCCCTGTGGGGGTGACAGAGCCCTGGAACAGGCTGCCCAGGGGGTTGTGGAGTCTCCCTCTCTGGAGGTACTCAAGACCTGCCTGGATGCATTCCTGTGTAACCTGGTGTAGGTGCTCCTGCTCTGGCAGGGGGGTTGGACTGGATGAGCTTTTGAGGTCCCTTCCAGCCCCTGAAATTCTGTGATTCTGTGATTGTTGGGGTGCTCCAAGTGGGGTGGGGGATTCCAAAGCCATCAGCTGGTAGATGTAGCAGCCAGAGAAAAGTATTTCACTGCAAAATGAGCTCTTGGAGTGCTCAGAACCACCCTAGGTCAGGGCTGCTGCCTTTGTGTGTCTGCTGCACCGAGGCTGCTGGTCACTGAGAACGTGAAGGGCCATGCAGTGGCAGATGGCTCTTTATTTACCATTATTTCAGGTAGATTGGACCTGTGTTATTTACAGCTCCAAAAACTAACAGTGCAACCTTGGCTTGGGCTCATGTGTGCCACTTGGCACTTTGTCTGCAGTCAGCATTGCTTCAGTGGCATTCAGATAAACAAATTACAGGAGGAGAAAGCAACAAATGCAGCTTAGGACTAATTCCCCTCCACCCACCGAATCACTGAGGGCCTTTAAGAGTGTTCAAAGGCAAATTGCACTTCAGTGCACAGGATTTAATTTGCATCTGCCAACTTCAGAAGGGGGATTTAGTTGGATAGGGCATTTGCATTCCCTAGAAGGAGCTGGTGGCTAATTAAACTAAGATCATGTGTGAGTTTGCACAGCGAGGACAGAACATGCAGGTCCGGCCAGGAGGAAGGAGCAGGCTGGGTGCACAGGAGGAGAGCTGCTCTCCTTTGGACATGCCAAATACAAAGTGTCAGGAGAAGGTGTGTAGGGAGAAGCCCTCAGCTTGCACCGGCAGAGGGTTCTGCACCCTTCCTGCAAATGCTCCCAGCTCGATCTGCTCTGAGAGTGCTTCAGCAGGCATTGAGAGCCTGCAGCATGGCCTGGCTCAGCTCCAGCAGCACCTCCTGGAGCAAAGAGCCTTGCAGGAGCAGGACCTCCCTGGAAAAGTTCAGTAACCTCCTCTGTTCTGCAGGCTGGAGCTGTTGTGAAAACAACTTTCTGGTTTTACTCTCCAATCTTGACCAGGACACAGCCTGCTCTGTGTCCACAGTGTCAGTCACAGCACTGGGGCCAGAGTGATGTGTTGGCTCTCAATTAACCCAAATTAATCAGGAAAGAGCCCATGTTTCCCTGCATCCCAGCATTCCCAGGCCCACCTGTGGGAAGATACAGAGTACAGAATTAACCAGGTTGGAAAAGAACTTCAAGATCATCAGGTCCAACCTATTACCCAACACCATCTTATCAACTAAACCATGGCACCAAGTGCCTCATCCAGGCTCTTCCTAAACTCCTCCAGTGATGGTGACTCCACCCTGGGCAGCCCATTCCAATGGTCAATCTCTCTTTCTGTGAAGAACTTCCTCCTAACATCCAAACTAATCCTCCCCTGGCACAGCTTGAGACTGTGTCCTCATGTTCTGCCACTGGTTTCCTGGGAGAAGAGACTAACCCCCACCTGGCTACAACCTCTCTTCAGGTAGTTGTAGATGGCAATAATCATAGAATCAAGGAAGTTGGAAAAGACCTGAGAGATCATCAAGTCCAACCTATTACCTAATACCTAACACCTCCTGACAACTAAACCATGGCTCCAAGTGCCACATCCAAGCCTTTTTTGAACACCTCCAGGGATGGGAACTCCACCACCTCCCCGGGCAGCACATTCCAATGGCCAATTACTCTTTCTGGGAAGAACTTTCTCTTCACCTCCAGCCAAAACTTCCCCTGAGCCTCCTCTTCTCCAGGCTAACGATGCTGAGCTGTCCTGGCAGCCAGATCCCACCCAGCAAGTGCAGAGGAAAAACAAACCAACTCAAACAGCTAAGCAAAGAGCCACTTTGTATTTTTTTCCTTTGGTTATGCTGAACCAATTTGTTTTGTTTTGCTTTGTTTATTTCCTTCTAACTGCTGCTCTAGGCACAGAGGAAACTCTCTCAAGGCAGCCTGGGCCACAGGAGACAGAAGTGTTTCTTCCCTGCCATCAAAGATTTGGGGGAATCAGTAAACTGTGGCAATTATTTTCACAGATCAATAGATTTTAAGGGCAGATAGAAGCACAATTACAGCCATCCAGCCTGATTTCCTGTCGTGCAGTGTGGCAGAGTGATTCCTTTGCTGAGCCCAACACCAGGTGATCAAAGCTCAATGTATCTCCTAGCAAGGCATCCTGCCTTGACTCCAAGGCACCAGGTGACAGAACATGAGCATCATCCCCCAGTAAGCCCTGTGATGATAAATGGCCTACCTGCTCAAAACATGGCTAGTTATTTCCACCTCCAATTCTTCTCATATCCATCTTTGAGCTACTGAAAGCAGTCTGCTGGGTTGAGGAGCTCCAAGCATCAGATACGCAGCTGACAGAGGCCATTCTGCTCTTGCAGCTTGGTTTTGGATGGTGATCAGACCACACTTTGCTCTTAGTAGCAATGTGTAAGCCCTTCCTGAGCTCATGACCACACTGAGGTCTTCATTCAGCTCTCTACAACTCCTTGAAAGGAGGTTGGAGTGAGGTGGGGGTTGGTCTCTTCTCCCAAGTAACAAGTGACAGGATGAGAGGAAGTGGCCTCAAGCTGCACTAAGGTTTAGGTTGGAGATTAGGAAAAACTTCTTTGCTGCAAGAGTGGTCAGGGATTGGATCAGGCTGCCCAGGGCAGTGCTGGGGTCACCATCCTTGGAGGTGTTCAGGGAAATTGTAGCTATGGCACTGTGGGCCACGGTTCAGTGGCCATGGTGTTGGGTTGACAGTTGGATTTGATGCTCTTAGAGGTCTTCTCCAACCTTTGGGATTCTGTTCTCTGAATATGTTGCATATCCAGGGGCTGTGTTTCACTGTGGCATATTGTTGCTGGAGCTGCCTCTGAAGCCTTTGGTCATCCAGTGAGTGTCTATCTGTCAAGGAAGGGATGAGATGCACTGATCTGTGCATGCCCAGGCTGCAAGCTGCCCGCCCATGTCTGGGTTTCTCCCAGGCAAGCTCAGCAGAGCAGCCCTAGCAGGCTCAGAGGGAAATCCCAGCCTCATTAAAAGCAAGAAGTTTTGTTTTTCTCTCTGCTGGGCCTGACGTTTCATTTAGAAACTTTGGGGCTGAGACTCTTCCTGCTCCAGCTGCGCGGGCTCTCCTTGCAGCCGGTGCTGAGAAGCCCAGCTCCAGCTCCCGCTCCCGCTCCAGCTCCAGCTCCCGCTCCAGCTCCAGCTCCAGCTCCAGCTCCAGCTCCCTTTCCCACAGTCAAATTTCAGGTCATTTTTTATTTATTTCACAGTGGAGTGCAGCTGGCTTCTCAAACTTCCCCCAGTAAATAGCCCATCTCACCTCTCTCCCAGGGAACAGATGCACACAGATCAAACCCCAGGAAGATGACTGTTTATTTTCTCCCCTGTGACTCAAGCCTGTGCATATGCCGCACGGTGTTGTGGCATTTTCCACTCCTCAAAGGAAGCAAAAAAAATCACACATGACATTAAAGCTTGGCTTTCTAGAAAGCCAGGGAGGGTGTATGTGTGTGTGGGGGGGGGGGCTGGTTGGTTGGTTTTGTGTTTGGTTGGTTGGTTGGTTCTTTTTCAGATGAAAGCACCCAAACAAAACGACTCTTTGGACAGAAGCAAAGCAGGTAACTTCCCAAGCTAACGAGGTATTTGTGGTCAGGTTGTGATCTGCCAGGGAGTGATAAGCATCTGTGCTAATTCCCTCCAGGAGATAAAAGCCCCTGCCTGCCTTGTCTGCTGGGGAAAAGAAATCCTCCCGTGATACACGGCAGCTTTTAAAACCTCCCTTAGTAATCGAAGCTCCCAAAACTCCTGGGGTTTGCGTTCCCTGCACCGCTTAAAATAGCAGCAGGGTGGTAGGTACCTCCCCGGAGCTCAGAGGTCCTCCCATCCCTCGGTGCTGTCACCTTCCATGGGGCTGCTGGGGAGAGGAGTGTCTGGGTCCCAGCTCACAGGCTGCTCATCCACAGACATCCCTGAGGGGATGGAGGGGTTTTGTCTTCAAATATGCTCTGAAGGGTGGGTGGGAATAGAGCAGGACAAGCGGAGCTTTCCCACTTCTGCAGCAGGCAGACAGACCCTGCTCCCCCGAGAGCTAAAGGCAAAGCTGCCGTTGATTCCCACACTCGGCTCAGATCCACACCGCAGAACAAAGGCCAAGTGCTGCACAGCACAGAGGCAGGAGGACCTCGAGTGCCCCTTCCTGCTTTTTTTATTCCCCAAAACACTGTGTGGAAGCCATCAAAAAGGGAAGGAAAGCCACATCGTGTTGGTGCCGCAGGGCAGCCAGCCTCCTGGATGGAGGTTTCTCGCTAAATAAATAAATAAATGAAAGGGAATGGCACTCGTGGCTCAGTGAGCCTTCAAACCTAACCAAATATGCAAACTTCCTCATGAGGAAAGGGGGAGACAGAAGGGGGGGGGGGGGGGGGGGGGGGAGAGAAGGCAACTCCTCTCCTCAGCATGCTTTGCATGCCACAGGCTCCTGTTGTTCCAGCAAGCTGCAGGCAGCCGTAGGAGATTACAAAGGCAGCTTGATTTCACAGCAGGATGTGGGGGGACATGGTAGGGGAGGGAAAAAAAAACCTGTACCGTGCCAATTAACGTAAATTAGCAGGGTCTGCACTCCAGAAATAAACAAACATTGGTGGGAGTAAAGGGCAGCAGCAGGCCAGGTTCCTGCTTCTTCACTGTTGAAACCAAGAGGGTGCAGAATGTTGGTGGCTGCAGCAAGAGAAGCATAGCCAGCAGGTCAAGGGAGGTGATTCTCCCCCTCTGCTCCACTCTGCTGAGACCACACCTGGAGCACTGTGTCCAGTTCTGGAGCCTCTGTGCCAGGAAGGATCTGGAGGTGCTGGAAGGTGTCCAGAGGAGGGCCATGAGGATGAGCAGAGGGCTGGAGCTGCTCTGCTATCAGGACAGACTGAGAGAGTTGGGGTTGTTCAGTCTGGAGAGGAGAAGGCTCTGAGGAGACATAATTGTGGCTGTCCAGCATCTGAAGGGAGCTACAGGAGGGGAGGGACTTCTGAGGGTGTCACGGAGTGATAGGACTGAGGGGGATGGAGCAAAACTAGAAATGGGTAGATTGAGATTGGATGTTAGAAGAAGTTGTTCCCCATGAGGGTGGTGAGAGCCTGGCACAGGTTGCCCAGGGAGGTGGTGGAAGCCTCCTGCCTGGAGGTTTTTGCAGCCAGGCTGGATGTGGCTGTGAGCAAGCTGCTGCAGTGTGAGGTGTCCCTGGCCATGGCAGGGGAGTTGGGAGCTGGCTGATCCTCGAGGTACCTTCCAACCCTGAGAATTCTATGATTCCAAGAGGGTGCAGAATGTTGGTGGCTGAAAGCAGGAGGGTTCAAATGCTGGTGGTGTCCATGGGGAGAAGAGAGGATAGTGAATCCAGCCAGAGTAGTGCCTCCAAAGCTCTTCAAAGCTTCATCAGTTTGTAGGATGTGTGAGAGCACTGAGTGGTGCATCTGAGCTAGCAGTGTGAAGAGGTTGGACTCCTTGCAGATGGATCACACGTGGCTGACAGGAAAGAGCCCAGTGCCCCTGGGAGGTGACATCTCACCTGTCCACTGCCAGATGCCAGAGGAATCTCAGCCTTAGGGTCTGATTTCAAGGGCTGTTTGAGAACCTGCAGCTCCAGCTGTAGGCAAGAAGACAAACTGTCTGCAGCTGCCTCAGCACCTTGACAAACCTTGTCAGGATGTGCTCTGAGAGGCTGCTGAGAAGTGGTGACAGCAGCACTGCCCTTCTCCATGCAGGGTGTGAGCACACCAGAGGCTCTGAAGTGTGTTGGCAACACAGCCCTGGGGCAGGACACCTGCTGGAGAGGTGGAGCTGTGCTGCTGCTACGTGCTGACACAGTGCAGGAAACTGAGCATGAACCAGCTGGGGCTGTCAGGGGCAGGTGCAAATGACTGCCCAGGTTCCTGGAAGGACAAGAAGCAAGGCAGGAGCTGTGACAGGAGGTGGCTTCCCAGCTGGGAGCATATTATGCACTGTGACTAAGCTGGGGCTGCTGGTGGGGTCTGAGCAGCAGAGCCTTGGATGGTTTGGAGACAAAGGAGGACTGATGAACCTCTCCTGGGAAGATAGGCTGAGAGAGTTGGGGCTGTTCAGCCTGGAGATGGCTCCAGGGAGGCCTTAGAGCAGCATTTCAGTATCTGAAGGGGACCTACAGGAGACCTGGGGAGGGACTGTTCAGAAGGGCCTGTGGTGATGGGATGAGGGGCAATGGTTTGAAACTGGAGCAGGACAGATTTAGACTGGACATCAGGAGGAAGTTCTTCACAATGAGGGTGGTGGAACACTGGAACAAGTTGCCCAGGGATGTGGTGGAGGCCTCATCCCTGGAGGTATTCATGGCCAAGCTTGATGTGGCCCTGAGCAACTCGATGTGGTTGGAGATGTCCCTGCTGTCTGCAGGAGGCATTGCACAAAATGACCTTCCAAGCCAAGAAGGTTGGACCCAAGAGGTTCCCTTCCAACTTAATGCATTCTGTGGTCTAGTTCCAGCACACTTCTGACCCCAGCCATCACTGGAGGTGCTTAAGAAGAGCCTGGTTGAGACACTCAGTGCCATGGTTTAGTTGATTAGATGGCATTGGGTGAGAGGTTGGACCTGATGGTCTCCAAGGTCTTTTCTAACCTGCTGTATTCTGTACTCCACGAAAACCTGGAGCTTTACAGAACCTGAAAACCCCAGGAGCAATTCACAGGCTGTGCTGTTTTCCAGCCTTTGGTTGATATCCTCAGGTTGGAGACCTCAGCAGCACTTTACTGATTTACAAGCAGCAGGACTGGGTCCTCTCTTCAGGCAGAAAACACACAACTGCCTGCTTTTGGCTGGCACTTGTGTTAGCTCCAATTAGCTGCCCTGACATGATTTGTTCTCCCATCATCGTTGTTGCATAGCTAATCAGAGCCAATAAATATCAACAGCAAAAAACAATTAGCTGGAGTCAGCTGGCCACCCACACCAAGCACATCCGTCCCAGAGCAGAGAGGACACACACATCTCCTGAAGGTGATCAGATTTGGGGGGTTTTATGTCTGTCTGATATTTTTCCCCCTTGTTGGGTTGTTTTGTGGTGGGTTTGGGTTGGTTTGGGTTGGGTTTTTTTGGCTTTGGGTTGAATTAGGCAGCGGAGGTGGATCTGTCAGGCTTGCAGCTATAGTAACACCCCCCCTAAATAAACAATATTGGCTCTCTAGGTATTGCAGTGTTTAATTCCATGTCAGCTCTGTTTATCACTTCATTCCAGAAGATCCTAACATTCTGACATTCCCAGAGCGTGTGTCTGAGAATTAATGAAATATTGAAAGGAGTCTCCAATCAAGGCTTGCACTTGCAGAGGGGGCAGATGAGCAGAGACCCTCCTGCTGCTGCTTGTTCGTAATAGCACTAAAGATGCTGCCCCAAGGACTAGATTGCTGGCACTAACCTAATAGTGGTAATTGATGGGGACAGCCAATTGTGTCTGTGAGCTGCTCAAAAGCAGAGCTGCAATGGGCTGGCTTAGGAGGCTTGAGGAGGAAAGTGACAGCAGCTCTTATCAGATTCCCAGATGGTGCCAGGATGATGACTCAAGAGAGGCAGGGTAAGGTGAGGTAGAGGAGATGGTGCCCCAGGGACTGCCCTGTGGCTCACCAAAGCTGGCAGGGGCCAGAGGCTGAATGCTGGATGTCAGAAGTATAAGAGGAATCCCAGAAATCAAACGAAGTGGGGGGGTTAGAAGGGACCTCTGGGGATCATCCAGTCCAACCCCCTGCTAAAGCAGGGCACCCACAGCAGCTTGCCCAGGAGCACAATGGCCATGGGGGTCTGGAATCTCCAGAGAAGGAGACTCCACAACCTCTCTGGGCAGCCTGCTCCAGCCCTCCAGCACCCTCACACCAAAGATTTTCCTCCCGGTCAGATGCAGCCTCCTGGGTTCCAGTTCGTGCCCATTGTCCCCTGTCTCTGGACACCACTGACTAGAGTCTGGCCCCAGCCCCTTGCGCCCCCACCCCCCACCCCCCTTATCTTTTGCTGAGCATTGCTCAGATCCCCTCTGAGGCTGCTCTTCTCCAGGCTCAACAGCCCCAGGGCTCTCAGTGTTGATCCAAATGCTTTCACCTTCCCAGCTACCAGACACCTCAGCAGCATCAGAGCCCAAGCTCTTTGCCATCCCAGTTTGAATCTGGAGGCACAGGGTTGGGCTTTTATTTAATTCCACAGTTGTCCTTCTGGGCAATTTATGTCACCACCAGTTGATGGAGAAGTATATTTATTACCTCCAAGTTCCTTGGCTGCCCTGCTCTCCTGCTGGAGCAGCAGGCTCTCCAGCCTCGAGCCTCTGTGAAGCTCTGCCAGCACGCACAATGCCAGCACTCCCAGCTCCCATTTCAAAGGAGCCTCAACCTTTGCAGCCTCTGTGAAGAAAAGCCTGGCAATGTGGGCAGCTGTACAGTGGGCTGAGCATCTGAGGGAGCTGATAAAGAGCCTTCTGTTCATTATCCCTGCAGCTCTCCTGGTATTTCAGCAGCGCTGAGGACTCCGAAGGTAGAGGGCAAGTTTTGGCGTGTGTGGGGTTAGCGATGCTGCCCCTGGGACACTGTCTCTGGGAGAGCTATCCTTTTACATTTAATTTCTAAATTGGCTGGGCTTGTGCTTATTGCATCTTACATCACCAGCTTCATTTCATTGGCTTTATTTCCCTGGGGCTGAGCTTTGCTCACAAAGTGGCCACCTGCAGGAAAAGGGCAGCGGGAGACAGGTGCAGGGAGGGACTCTGCTGAGGATCTATCTGAGAGCCAGGTGAAGATTATTGGATCACTTGATAATTCTCCCCAGGTTTCAAAACCTGGCTTAATTCTGTGCTTCTCTGAAGTGTCCAGACTCCAGAGTGATAGGACTGAGGGGAATGGAAAAAAAGCTAGAAGTGGGTAGATTGAGATTGGATGCTAGGAAGAAGTTCTTCTCCATGAGGGTAGTGAGAGACTGGCACAGGTTGCCCAGGGAGGCCTCCTGCCTGGAGGTTTTTGCAGCCAGGCTGGATGTGGCTGTGAGCAACCTGCTGTAGTGTGAGGTGTCCCTGCCCATGGCAGGGGGCTTGGAACTGGCTGATCCTTGAGGTCCCTTCCAACCCTGACAATTCTGTGATTCTATGACTCCCTGACTCTGAAAAACAGGACTGGAAATCTTAGACGAAGGAGCCTTTCTCAAGAGAACTTCTGCACTTCATGTGCTCCTTGTGATCAAAGCTGAGAGGTGAGGGAAGGTGCAATGAGCCTGGGCCAGGAGCTTATCAACAGGGATTGATCTTCCTGATCCATCTTTCAGATGGATTCAGCTGCTGAGGAGGTCAGGGCTAAATTGGCAGTGGCCGAGATGGAAGGGGCAAGAAAAGGATGAGGGAAATGAGGTTGGCAGAGCTACTCCATGCTGCAAGATGTTCTCAATTAGACTTCAGAGGAGTCACAGCAATATCCAGCAACTAATGGAAGATTTCTCAGTGGATTTTCCCAACACAAGTAGTACTTCAAAGAAGTATTGAAGTGGGTGCAGAGGAGGCCATGAAGATGGTCAGAGGGCTGGAGAACCTCCCCTACAGGGACAGGCTGGGAGAGTCAGGGCTGTTCAGCCTGGAGAAGAGAAGACTCCAGGGAGACTTTAAGCAGCCTTCCAGTACCTGAAGGGGCTCCAGGAGAGCTGGGGAGGACTTTGGCAAGGGCTTAGAGTGACAGGATGAGAGGGAATGGATTGGAGCTTGAGGAGGGGAGATTTAAACTGGAATTTAGGAAGAAATTCTTTCTGGTGAGGGTGGTGAGACACTGGAGCAGGTTGTCCTGTTGTGGATGTTTCCTCCCTGGAGGTCTTCAAGGCCAGGTTGGATGAGACCTTGAGCAACCTGGGCTCGTGGGAAGTGTCCCTGCCCATGGCAGGGGAGTTGGAACTGGATGAGCTTTGAGGTCCCTTCCAACCCAACCCATGGATCTCTGACTGTTTGGACAAGGCTGGGGATCCACTTAGGGATCCTTCCAAACTCAAACCCTTTGGGCCCTGCTCTCATGGACTAGAGGCTGTCTCTTCAGAAGCACTGGGATGATGCTTGCCCCCAGATCCTGCTATCCAGTTGCTAGTCCTCCAGATTCTGGGCAGACTTCAACATGTGAAGTCATCAGAGCTTTTTTAGAGGTTTTTCTTCTTCTATTAGCAAGTTGCATGCAAATGCATGCAAATAGATGTAAATAGATGAGCACTTTCTGCAGCCCAGGTTATTAAAGGAGCTGGTACTCATAAGAGGATTTTCATAATAAGGCTAAGGATCCCACAACATCCATTAAAACACAGTTACTGTAAATTACACTAAATAGGGGGTTGTTATCCCTGACAGAGCTCTGCAAAGGGAGGCAGCAGGGAATGAAGCTGTTTCTCCCACATCACCTCCTGTCTCTTCTCTGTTTCTTGCAGTAGCTGGTAGGGCAAGGCAGTGCAAAGAGGAAAACAGCTCCTCTGGCTGCGATGTGCCCTGGGAAAGGCACCAGCCTGAGGAGAGGAGCTGAGAAAAGCTACGGGCTGGTTTCCACAGAAACGCTCAGAGGAGCTTCATGCTCGGCTGGGAGGCCTGGTGGCCTCCTGGGCAGGAGGTCCAGGAGGGCAGGCAGGCTGAGATGGCCTCTGCCCATGCAGCCATAACCCTTGCAGTCTCACTTGGTCTTTCTGCAGCCCATTCCCTCCTTCCTTTGGCCCTGCACAGGAACAACCAGCACCAGCCCCACTCACACTGCATCTCCAGCACCCCCTCTCTGTCCTCTGCCTTCTCATGTTTCTCAGGGTGTGTTTTGGGGGACTCCTCTCACACTAACAACCTGATCTCACTTGGTAAGGAAACAGATTCCTTGCCTGATCTTAACATAGCCCACAAAACCTTTCACTGCTCAGTTTTAAGACTCAGCTTGCCAAGGTCAGGGTGCTGGACCATCTCATTTCAGCTGTGCTATCACCTAGAAAGGTTGGACCTTTGGGGTCCCCTTCCAGCCTGGCATTCTGTGAGCCTGTGATTCCCTTGCCCTGACACTGACCACTTGTTGCCCTGCCCTGGGTTTGAAGAGCCATGTGGCTCCAGCCCAGTTCCTCCCAGCATCCATTGGAGTCAGCAGGTGAAGAACCAAGACCACCTTTTCCACTTGAGTGATAATCCACCCTGGCAGGCTCTCAGGCTGACTTTCCCCACTGCTCCTCCTGGGAGCACTGGGTATCTTTCTTCTCCCATCTACAGGACTGTGAGTGGTCACATGCAGCCCTCCCCCCATCCCTGGTGCACACCCACTTGGAGTCCTGCAGCCTGGGGGCTGAGCATGTGCCTGCTGTGAGCAGAGCAAAGCCTGCAAAACAACAACTGTGCAAACAAAGCCTCTCTTATCAGCCTGCAATGTGCAGAGGAAGCCCAGACCCCACGCCTGCTTTCCCTTGGCCAGGTTTAACCTCTCCATCCTGAGCTCAGCTGGGTCCAGTTTGTTCCACCTCCCTGAGCCATGAGGAGCAGCTTGTGCTTCATGCTTTTTCTCCCTTGAATGAGATCTCCTTGCTCTGTCAGGTCCCTCTTTAGTGTACCATGGGCAGTTTCTGTCTCTAGCCAACCTCCTACACACACAGCCCCCTTGCCTTTTTTTCCCCTGTTGGGGACTACACACTGCATGGGGGAGAAATGTCCTTTGATGGGAGGGAGAGAAGGAGGGACACCATGGCCCATTTGGAGCTGGCCCTAAATCCTCCCATCCTCACCAGTGCAGCCCTTGTTCTTGACACTCCTTTGAAGCTTTGGGCCCGAGGCTGTTTCAGCTGTGGTCATTTCACCTTTCCTGCTAATTCTTCAGGAAATGTTTTGCAGCTTCCTCAGCTTTAGGTCTGGCCTGGTCTGGCAGGGGCTGTTACAAAACCCAAGCAGCAAAGCAGGTCACTGGGGATAAAAATGAAAGCATGTCCCCAGCTTGCAGTGGCTGCAAATAGCTGGGAGCTCCCTGGGGCAGGCAGAGCACTCCAGGCCACTTACAGAGACAATGAGGTTGGGGAGTTCAGCACCTCAGGCTGCTTCAGTGGTCAGGGGGAGGGAAAAGATATCTCCCGAGGGTTATTCAGAGCACTTGTTTGAACATCCTCCTCTGAACTGCCCTCAGGAGAAGGAACTGAGCTGGTGTGGTAGGTGGCTGAAGGTCTGTGTAGATGATGTCCTGCCTAGCAAGCTGCAGTGAGAAGCAGCTCTAAAGTGTCTCATGCATGTGGTCACAGCTCTCATGTCAAACCAAGAGCTCCACACCCCCATAGCAATGCAGGGGGACCACACACAGTACATCCTAGCTGTCCCCTAGGGTGGCAGAGAGCTCAAGCTTTTGAAAGGAAGGGAGAGGATCTTCTGTAAATTGCCCTGCCTATGAAACAGCTATTCCCTAAAACATAGCCCACCTCTTGGGATTCAGGTGAGGACAGGGACAGGAGGTGACAGAACAGATGAGTCACAGAATCACACAATGGTTTTGGTTGGAAAAGACCCTAAAGGTCATTGAGTCCAGGAAGAGCAGGAAAGGGGAAGAAAAGGAAGAGACACCAGGGCTTGAAGTGACATTTGGTTCATCAGCTGTGATTCCCAGAAGGCTTTATGATGAGGAAGATGAAGTAAAGCACTCTTGCTCCTCTCCAGACAGAAGGCAGAGCATGCCCCACCTGTGCCTGTCTGGCCAAGCCCTGGACACAGCCCTCACCCACACCTGGAGGGGGCTGGCAGGGGTCCAGTGCTGCACCCCAGTTCTTCCTGCCAGTTTGGGTGGCAGATGGGATCTCATCTGGCCTTCACCTGTGCTCTGCCCTTCAGCTGGGGCCTGCCTTCCTCACACCTTTACAAGACACCTGGATGCTGAGGGGATGTAGACATTGCCTAGGTCTCCTGCTGCTCTCTGTGGGAGGAACAGCAGAACCTTCTGAGACACCCAATTAGTGCTGTGAGTGTGCTGAGGAGCTCCTGCAGCTCCTGGGGCTGAGGTGTCCAACAGCCTAGCAAAATGTCACAGCCCTACAAGCCTGTGAGAAGAACCTGCTGCAGAGCTGGGCAGGCACAGCTGGAGCAGCAGGAGCCATGTGAGCCTCATTAGTTTGTGGCAGTGCTGGGGATTGGAAATAGGAGCATCTTGCTGTTCCCAGGTGTTTTGGTCCTGAGAACCAGCCCAGCAGGTCACTAACAGGGACTGTGAATGGGTCACTGCCCAGGAGCTGCAGGACTTGGGCTGCAGGCTCTGCCCTGAGCTCCCTGCATGGCCAGGGAGCAGAGCTGTGCAGTAGCTGCTTTCCTGTGGCAGATGTTTTCTCCAGAATGAACTACAGAAAGGGTTGCCCAAGCCTGGAGCAGGCTGCCCAGGGCAGTGGTGGAGTCCCCATGCCTGGAGGGGTTCCAAGGCTGTATAAATGTGGTGCTGAGGGCCATGGTTTAGTAGTGACCTGGCAGTGCTGGGTTAAGGGTTGGACTGGAGGATCTGAAAGGTCTTTTCCAACCAGAATGATTCTGTGACTGTGATTGCATCCAAACAGCTCCACAGATCCCTTCAACACCCTCCTGGGGCACCCTAAGATGATTTTAAGAGCCAGTGTGCTCTGGTTGGCTTGGAGCTGGGAGTCCTGCCTGTGCTGTGGAGCTGTGGTAGCTCCTGGCTTGCTTGGCAGGTCCTGTCCACTATCAGCCTCAGCAGGCTGCTGGTACAGCCGCACGGCTTATGGTTTATTCATGCCCACGAGCTCCACTGGCAAGAAGGCCTCTCCTGTCCTTCTAAGCACAACAGCTTAGAGAGTGGCAGGGGGGTTTCCAGGACCCCACACACTCGAGGAGCAAAGTCAGGAGAATTTGCATGCTGGCTTTGTGCTCCTGAGGGAAGTCATCTCCTCTGCAGCAGCTTGACAGGCCCTGTTCCAGCAGGCTTGGCAATACGCTGACCTCCCACCTCGGCTTGCTCCCGAGGCACAATGGGAAGAGCCACTTGTCTTGCACCTTTCCTCTGCAGTTTAGAAACCAGCTGTTAGTAGAAGGGAGCTTTAATGGACTGCTGAAAGAGAGAGATCTGTGAATGGGAAGAACATCTGCTTAGGAAATTGTTAGATCACTGTCAGTCAGGCCCAGAAGCAGCCCTACGGCCAGGGGGGGTTGGGTTTGCTGCATGAACCACAACCTGTGATTACAGGGCAGCTGCCAAGGAGATTTGTTTATCTGAACCTCTTCTGCACAGGGTCAAGAAATAGAAGAGGCTTTTCTCCCTCCTCTCAAAATACAGAGATATTTTTTCCCCACTGGGATAAACAAGCAATGATCTGTCAAAGCTTGGAAATATGTCAACGTACAGATCCCACTTCAGTATCCTGGAACACTGCCAGTAGCTCAGCCACCCTCCCTGGACTGCTAAGACTACCCTGCATAGTCCGTCGTGGAGCATCCTGCCATGGGCATAGATTCATAGATTCATTGCATAGTTTGGATTAGGAGGGACCTTAAAGATCATCCAGTTCCAAACCCCTGCCATGGGCAGGGACACCTCCCACCAGCTCACATTGCTCCAGGCCTCATCCAGCCTGGCCTTGAACACCTCCAGGGAGGGGACATCCACAGCCTCCCTGGGCACCCTGTGCCAGTGTCTCCCCACCCTCACTGGAAAGAATTTCTTTCTAATCTCCAGCCTCAATCTCTCCTCCTCAAGCTTCAATCCATTCCCTCTTGTCCTATCACAACAAGTCCTTGTTTTGAGAGCCTTTGAATAGAGTAGAGTAGAGTAGAGTAGAATAGAATAGAATAGAATAGAATAGAATAGAATAGAATAGAATAGAATAGAATAGAATTAAACAGGTTGGAAGAGACCTTTGAGATCATCAAGTCCAACCTACCACCCAACACCATCTAATCAACTAAACCATGGCACCAAGTGCCTCATCCAGGCTCTTTAAACACCTCCAGTGATGGTGACTCCACCACCTCCCTGGGCAGCACGTTCCAATGGGCAATCAAGTTGTATTTCACAGAATCCCAGCATGGTGGAGGTTGGAAGGGACCTCTGGATATCATCCAGTCCAAGACCCCTGCTCAAGCAGGGGCAGCCCCAGCAGCTTGCTCAGGATCACAATGGCCAGGGGGGGTTGGAATCCTTCCAGAGAAGGGGATTCCACAACCTCCCTGGGCAGCTTGCTCCAGGCCTCCAGCACCTTCACACTAAAGAAGTTTTTCCTCCTTAAGTTCAGATGGAATCTCCTGGGCTCCAGTTTGTTCTCACTGCCCCTTGTCCTGTCACTGGGCACCACTGAGAAGAGCCTGGCCCCAACCCCTTGCCCCCCACCCTCTAGACCTTGATGAGTATTGATCATAGAATCATGGAGTTGTCAGGGTTGGAAGGGACCTCAAGGCTCAGCCAGGTCCAACTCCCCTGCCATGGGCAGGGACACCTCACACTGCAGCAGGTTGCTCACAGCCACATCCAGCCTGGCTGCAAACACCTCCAAGGCAGGAGGCTTCCACCACCTCCCTGGGCAACCTGTGCCAGTCTCTCACCACCCTCATGGGGAAGAACTTCTTCCTGACATCCAATCTCAATCTACCCATTTCTAGTTTTGCTCCATCCCCCTCAGTCCTATCACTCCCTGACACCCTCAAAAGTCCCTCCCCAGCTTTCTTGTAGCCCACATCAGATACTGGAAGGCCGCAATTATGTCTCCTGGGAGCCTTCTCTTCTCCAGACTTCTTCACCATCAGATCCCCTCTGGGGCTGCTCTTCTCCAGGCTCAGCATCTCCAGGCCTCCAGCAGCCTCAAATTTCTGGTACCAAGTAAAATGATAATAAAAATGTTCAAAACTCAGAAAGAACATTTGGGGAAGACACCAGGGATGAAATACCCTTCCTGGTTTTTTCCCCCCCCAACATACTAATTAAATGTGGTCTTTTGAAGTCAGCTCTTTCAGAAAGCATTTAATGGGGAAAAAAAAACAAAAACCAACCCCCACATTCCTAACTGAGAATTAAAGCTGTGACACAAACCCCAGTCGTGGGACTGCTGTTGCCAACCTGCTCCTTTGCCTTCCCAAAGCTCCTGCCCAGCTCTGGCAGCCTTTCAGCTCTGTGCCATTCCCTCCCAAGTTCTCAAATGGTGTTTGCAAAACAAGTCTCCATTCCTCACATGCCCAGCCCTTGTTTATTCCAGCAGGTCAAGGTTTGGATTTAATTCAGCTTTGATTACACTGCTGATTTAAGGTGTTGGGAGGAAATTTCAGCTTTATTCTACCCAGAAGCATCAAGTGAACCATCTGGCCTAGCTAAAGTACCTGTTCTAAGAGAAGATGAATTGCTCTCAGAGCTGCCTGGTTCTCTCTGGTGCCTGTACAGATAGTCTGCCTTGACTTGGGTTTAGATAACCAAATTAGGACAAATAAATCTCACCTTTAGTGATACTAACTCAATCCTCTGGCTCATGACACTTCTGCCTTACTCCCTTCAGTTCTGCTCTAACTTGCTACCAGGTTGGTAGATGCCTTCAGGCATATTCATCACCTTTTCCTATCTCTTCTCTCCTCTGCTGTTCATCTGTCCTGGTACAGCTTCCCTGGGGCTTTGGAGTTAAGGGGAATGTGTTGGGTCCCTTCTACTGCAGCCAGAGTTAGAGCAAAAAGGTGAGAAAAAGCCCAGCCTGCCAGCTGAGATGTTGTTATCCTCACCACTTACTGCTGCCTATGGCTCAGGAGTGCAAGGATATCACAGAACCACAGCATGATGGGGCTTGGAAGGCAACTCTGCATCATCCAGTCCAACCCCCCTGCTACAGCAGGGCACCCAGAGCTTCTTGCCCAGCAGCACAATGGCCAGGTGGGTTTGGAATCCCTCCAGAAAAGAAGACTCCACAACCTCTCTGGGCAGCCTTTCTGGAGGGCTCCAGCACCCTCACACTAAAGCAGTTTCTCCACCTGTTCAGATGGAGCCTCCTGGGTTCCAGTTTGTGCCCATTGCCCCTTGTCCTGTCACTGAGCACCACTGACAAGAGTCTGGCCCCAGCCTCTTGCCCCTCACCCTTTATCTCTTGCTGAGCATTGCTCAGATCCCCTCTGGGGCTGCTCTTCTCCAGGCTCAACACCCCCAGGGCTCTCTGCCTTTCATATGTGTTACGGCAGGAGAGTGTTGGACAATCCACAGGCAAATTCAATGTCACCTCCAGGAACTCCACAGGACTCCAGGGGCACCCTGGGAGCTGTTGCTGTTGGTACCTATGGTGAAATATTTAGGCTGGCTTCTTTCCACTGACAGGAAGGGATCTTTTACAGAGAACCTTCACCTGTGGAAGGTCTTAGGAGGCTGTTTGCAATTCATGGGGCAGGCTGGTGTCATTTGCCTGGTAAAATGGGACCTTACAGAGCACAGGACTGCAGCCAGAGAGCAGACCATGGGCAGGGTGCATTACTGCTGCAGCAGTTTCAAGCCTGGTCTTGGAGCCTTGCTGGAGCACTGAGGTTAAGTTCTCTGCTCCGAGAAGGGAAAATATTTTTAATTGCCATGTCCAATGAGGCTGTTTGGCCTTTGATGGCTCCCCTGAAAGATGGATTTCAGTGGCTGCAGCTCCAGCAACTCAACACATATCTAAATACAAATGAAACATTTCAGTTTGTAATCAGGCATTAATTAAGGCAGCCAGGCAATGCCCACATCCTGTCAGCCACGAGGAAATATAACGAGCCTCTCAGGTAATGAGTTTCACACACATGTAGAGCCCTTCTCTGAAATAATGAGCTTTGGAAACAATCTGTAGGTGCTGACTAGATATTGATGTTATGAACTCACTGACCCTGTTCCAGGCAGGTCGTGTTTTTCACACAGCATCCTCCCTTCAGGTGGAAGCTTCCTCTCACCAGGGCAGTAATTCAAACCCTGCAGCACACCAACACGCACTGAGCCATCCTGCTTCGCTGTCGAGCCATACAGCCAGCAGCCTTCTCCCTGAGCCTTCAGCAGGAGAAATTGCAGCCCAGTTCTTAACCCCTCCTTCCCTGGGGGGGGGTTTGCACTGCTCAGATTAATCTCAGTCCTTGAGCAGAGCCAGAATTTAGAAAGGCCTCTGTTGTGTTGCAGGATGGGCTCATAGTTCTGGGCTGCTTTTAGTCGCTTGGGAAATGATGCTTTGGATAATCCTAAGAGTCATTTGGGTTGGTAAAAGACCTCTGAGATCACTGAGTGAGCAAAATCCTCCTCTTTTTTTTCCTTCTTCTTCTTCTTCTTTTTTTCCCCAATTTTGGGCATAATTATCAAAGAAAGACTCATCAAGTACCACAGACAGAATGGCCAAATTAGAAATCAAGGGGGCCCATCAGCTTCCTGCAATAGAGAAAAATCAGGCCCCTTCTCTTGCAGGAGGAAAACAGAGCTCTCCATAGTCAACATCTTGTGTTGCAGCTATCATACCTCAGCCTTGCCTGCAATTAGAATCAGACAATTGTTTGGGATGGAAAAGACCTCCCAGATCATCCAGCCCAACCTTCAACCCAACACCACCATGGTCATTAAACCATGTCCCAAACTTCCATGTCCACACATCTCTCGAACACCTCCGGGGATGGTGACTCCACCACCTCCCTGGGCAGCACGTTCCAATGGCTAACAACTCTCTCTGTGAAGTTCTCCTTACCCAAGCTTCCCCTGGCTCAGCTTGAGACTGTGTCCTCTTGCTCTGGTGCTGGTTGCCTGGGAGAAGAGATCAACCTCCACCTGGAGGTGTTCAAGAGGGGATTGGATGTTGCACTTGGTGCCATGGTTATGCAGTCATGAGGTGTTGGGTGACAGGTTGGACTTGATGATTCTTGAGGTCTTTTCCAACCTTATTGATTCTATGATTCTGTGCTTTGCATCTTGGTCCCTTGGAATCCTCTGCTCTTAAGGCTGCATTTCTCTGAAGGCTTTTTCCTGCCCATTTTGTTCAACAGCATCCAGTCCAAGGGAAGGGGCTGGAAAAGTCTCTTGTGCCCATTTCCCACCACATTTTAACAAAAGCAACTCTTAAGAACCACTGTGAAAAACAACCCAGAACACCACCAAAAACATAACAACCAAACCAAGCAACTAACCTTTAGGAGGTAAAACCGTCCACTGGAATCACTGAGAGTGATTTGATATTTCCCCCCACGAGGGGATTCAAATCAAGATGCTTTAGAGTCAGACACATCACCTGCCTCACAGCTAAAACAAAATCAGCTGTGGAGTTTAGTAACCTGTGGTATCTGTGCCTGATTTGCTTTGATTTACTGCAAGTAGCTGCTGGCAGAAACATGGACTTGGCTGTCGTCTTTCCTGGAGTGAACTGAGGCAGCAAGAGGAAAAGAACATTTAAGCTTCGGTTTGCTTGACCTTGGGAGGTTGTGTGGCTCTTTGATCAGCTGTGAGCCAGGTTTAGAATAGAATGGAACAGAATAAACCAGGTTGGAAGAGACCTTCAAGATCATCACGTCCAACCTATCATCCAGCACCACCTAATCAACTAACCCATGTAACCAAGCACCCTGTCAAGTCTCCTCCTGAACACCTCCAGCGATGGTGACTCCACCACCTCCCCGGGCAGTCCATTCCAATGGGCAATCACTCTCTCTGTGTAAAACTTCCTCCTGACCTCCAGCCTGAACCTCCCCTGGCACAGCCTGAGACTGTGTCCTCTTGTTCTGGTGCTGGCTGCCTGGGAGAAGAGACCAAACTCTGCCTGTCTACAACCCCCTTCAGGTAGTTGTAGAGAGCAATAAGGTCACCCCTGAGTCTCCTCTTCTCCAGGCTAAGCAGCCCCAGCTCCCTCAGCCTCTCCTCATTTGTGTTCCAAGCCCCTCACCAACTTTATTGCCCTTCTCTGGACACGCTCCAGCAAGTCAACAGTTTCACCCAGTGTCCTCATTGCTGCCACCAGATAGGGAGCATTTGTGTGTGCCCTGGGGTGGATGAATGAGTGGATAGCAAAGGAAAAATATCAGAGCTGCCAGCATGATTTGGTTTGGAAGGGACCTCTGGGGAGCATCTAGTTCAAGCCCCCTGCCCAGGGTCATTGAAGCATAGAATGGTTTAGGTTGGAAGGGATCTCAAAGATCATGCAGTTCCAGCCCGCTGCCATGGGCAGGGACACCTCCCACCAGCCCAGGTTTCTCAAGGCCTCATCCAACCTGGCCTGGAACACGTCCAGGGAGGGGACATCTACAGCCTCCCTGGGCAACTTGTTCCTCACCCTCATGGGGAAGAATGTCTTCATCATGCCTCATCTAAACTGAGCTTTTTCCAGTTCACCAGGTTGGGAAGGGAGAGCAGGATGGTGTTGAGCCTCAGCAAGCATTAGGGAAAGTGTAAAGTGTCTCTTGGAGCAGCTAGCAGCAGGGCTTGAACCCAGGATCTCCTGTAACAGGATTGCACAAGGCAGAGGCAGAAGGTCCCTCTGGAAAGGGACTTTTTACAGGGGCTGGTAAGGGACAGGGCAAGAAGCAATAGCTTTGAGCTGAAGAGGGGAGATTGAGACTGGAGATGAGGAAGAAATTCTTGACAGTGAGGGTGGGGAGACACTAGAACAGGTTGCCCAGGGAGGTGTTCAGGGCCAGGTTGTATGAGGCCTTGAGCAACCTAGGCTGGTGGGAGGTGTCCCTGCCCAGGGCAGGTGGGTTTGAGCTGAATGATCTTTAAGGTCCCTTCCAACCCAAACCATTCTGTGCTCATGACTAACCATGCAGCCTGTGCTGAGCCTGTGCATGCTCTCAGGGAGAGGAGCTGCACCCAGGAGAGAGAGCAGAGGCTGCCTCTGCCATGTGGAGGCAGCTGGAGCCGAGTCTGGGCTCCTGACCCATCACCCAGCAGCGAGCAAGCAACGTTCTTCGAGAGGCCTCTCTACCTCGTTCCCACTAGGTGTGTGTACCAGAGATAAGAGGGAGTGAGCCTGGGATCCGTTTATTTAACTGTGTAAACAACTCAGCTGACAGCTAAAATTACAAGCTGCTGCTGAAAGCCTTTGCCTCGCCTGTTGATCCACCGTGTACCCAGCCCCTATCTGCCTCCCTGCTGTGCACACAACAAACTTCAATAAAGCGAAGCTGGAGTCCAGGCAGCCTCTGTTACACAAAGAGCTACCTTCACCACACAGACAGGACTTGATTACAAATGCTCTCAAAAGATAACAGATACTTTAATTATCATTTTTTTTCCTCCCCTTTCCTGCACCACTCTAATCCACAGAGGCACCCTCAGCTTGGATAAGCTGCCTGTTGCTGTCTCTGTAGCTCCCTCTCTCTCTTTTTACTCTCTCAATATGCAAAAAAAACCCACCCTTTCCAGCAACATTGCAGAGGATTATGTTAATAGAGAGACTCAGGGACTGTATTCCCAGCTGGTGTAAGCAGAAATAATTCTGACTTTGGTGAGGTAGAGCCAACACTGCCCAGTTTAAGACCCAGCTTGAAGCAGTTTCCACCTGTTCAAAGCCAGTCTAACAGGACACCACCACTCTCTCAGTACATCTGAGGGCTGGGGCTACCCTGGACACCTTATTGGGCACCAACCTGGTCAATTCAATTCAATGCAATTCAATGCAATTCGATGCAATTCAATGCAATT
>NW_027145095.1:0-28027 GCF_026170545.1 Melanerpes formicivorus
GTTGGGGTAAAACCTAAAGGGAAAGACCTAGCACCAAATCCAATTTGCCATCTGATCTAACTTCTGGAGGCAGTCAAAATGAGTATTTGAATTCTTCCCTACCTTATTCCTGTGCTGAGATACAGGCTACTCCAACCTGCTGTAAAATGCTTGATTTCGAGAGTGAGCGAAACTAATGAAAACATTGTTGGGGTAAAACCTAAAGGGAAAGACCTAGCACCAAATCCAATTTGCCATCTGATCTAACTTCTGGAGGCAGTCAAAATGATCCTTAGAATTCTTCCCTACCTTATTCCTGTGCTGAGATACAGGCTGCTCCAACCTGCTGTAAAATGCTTGATTTCGAGAGTGAGCGAAACTAATGAAAACATTGTTGGGGTAAAACCTAAAGGGAAAGGCCTAGCACCAAATTGCATTGGCCATCTGATCTAACTTCTGGAGGCAGTCAAAATGAGTATTTGAATTCTTCCCTACCTTATTCCTGTGCTGAGATACAGGCTGCTCCAACCTGCTGTAAAATGCTTGATTTCGAGAGTGAGCGAAACTAATGAAAACATTGTTGGGGTAAAACCTAAAGGGAAAGACCTAGCACCAAATCCAATTTGCCATCTGATCTAACTTCTGGAGGCAGTCAAAATGAGTATTTGAATTCTTCCCTACCTTATTCCTGTGCTGAGATACAGGCTGCTCCAACCTGCTGTAAAATGCTTGATTTCGAGAGTGAGCGAAACTAATGAAAACATTGTTGGGGTAAAACCTAAAGGGAAAGACCTAGCACCAAATCCAATTTGCCATCTGATCTAACTTCTGGAGGCAGTCAAAATGATCCTTAGAATTCTTCCCTACCTTATTCCTGTGCTGAGATACAGGCTGCTCCAACCTGCTGTAAAATGCTTGATTTCGAGAGTGAGCGAAACTAATGAAAACATTGTTGGGGTAAAACCTAAAGGGAAAGACCTAGCACCAAATCCAATTTGCCATCTGATCTAACTTCTGGAGGCAGTCAAAATGATCCTTAGAATTCTTCCCTACCTTATTCCTGTGCTGAGATACAGGCTGCTCCAACCTGCTGTAAAATGCTTGATTTCGAGAGTGAGCGAAACTAATGAAAACATTGTTGGGGTAAAACCTAAAGGGAAAGACCTAGCACCAAATCCAATTTGCCATCTGATCTAACTTCTGGAGGCAGTCAAAATGATCCTTAGAATTCTTCCCTACCTTATTCCTGTGCTGAGATACAGGCTGCTCCAACCTGCTGTAAAATGCTTGATTTCGAGAGTGAGCGAAACTAATGAAAACATTGTTGGGGTAAAACCTAAAGGGAAAGACCTAGCACCAAATCCAATTTGCCATCTGATCTAACTTCTGGAGGCAGTCAAAATGATCCTTAGAATTCTTCCCTACCTTATTCCTGTGCTGAGATACAGGCTGCTCCAACCTGCTGTAAAATGCTTGATTTCGAGAGTGAGCGAAACTAATGAAAACATTGTTGGGGTAAAACCTAAAGGGAAAGACCTAGCACCAAATCCAATTTGCCATCTGATCTAACTTCTGGAGGCAGTCAAAATGAGTATTTGAATTCTTCCCTACCTTATTCCTGTGCTGAGATACAGGCTGCTCCAACCTGCTGTAAAATGCTTGATTTCGAGAGTGAGCGAAACTAATGAAAACATTGTTGGGGTAAAACCTAAAGGGAAAGACCTAGCACCAAATCCAATTTGCCATCTGATCTAACTTCTGGAGGCAGTCAAAATGAGTATTTGAATTCTTCCCTACCTTATTCCTGTGCTGAGATACAGGCTGCTCCAACCTGCTGTAAAATGCTTGATTTCGAGAGTGAGCGAAACTAATGAAAACGTTGTTGGGGTAAAACCTAAAGGGAAAGACCTAGCACCAAATCCAATTTGCCATCTGATCTAACTTCTGGAGGCAGTCAAAATGAGTATTTGAATTCTTCCCTACCTTATTCCTGTGCTGAGATACAGGCTGCTCCAACCTGCTGTAAAATGCTTGATTTCGAGAGTGAGCGAAACTAATGAAAACGTTGTTGGGGTAAAACCTAAAGGGAAAGACCTAGCACCAAATCCAATTTGCCATCTGATCTAACTTCTGGAGGCAGTCAAAATGATCCTTAGAATTCTTCCCTACCTTATTCCTGTGCTGAGATACAGGCTGCTCCAACCTGCTGTAAAATGCTTGATTTCGAGAGTGAGCGAAACTAATGAAAACATTGTTGGGGTAAAACCTAAAGGGAAAGACCAAGCACCAAATCCAATTTGCCATCTGATCTAACTTCTGGAGGCAGTCAAAATGAGTATTTGAATTCTTCCCTACCTTATTCCTGTGCTGAGATACAGGCTGCTCCAACCTGCTGTAAAATGCTTGATTTCGAGAGTGAGCGAAACTAATGAAAACATTGTTGGGGTAAAACCTAAAGGGAAAGACCTAGCACCAAATCCAATTTGCCATCTGATCTAACTTCTGGAGGCAGTCAAAATGATCCTTAGAATTCTTCCCTACCTTATTCCTGTGCTGAGATACAGGCTGCTCCAACCTGCTGTAAAATGCTTGATTTCGAGAGTGAGCGAAACTAATGAAAACATTGTTGGGGTAAAACCTAAAGGGAAAGACCTAGCACCAAATCCAATTTGCCATCTGATCTAACTTCTGGAGGCAGTCAAAATGAGTATTTGAATTCTTCCCTACCTTATTCCTGTGCTGAGATACAGGCTGCTCCAACCTGCTGTAAAATGCTTGATTTCGAGAGTGAGCGAAACTAATGAAAACATTGTTGGGGTAAAACCTAAAGGGAAAGACCTAGCACCAAATCCAATTTGCCATCTGATCTAACTTCTGGAGGCAGTCAAAATGATCCTTAGAATTCTTCCCTACCTTATTCCTGTGCTGAGATACAGGCTGCTCCAACCTGCTGTAAAATGCTTGATTTCGAGAGTGAGCGAAACTAATGAAAACATTGTTGGGGTAAAACCTAAAGGGAAAGACCTAGCACCAAATCCAATTTGCCATCTGATCTAACTTCTGGAGGCAGTCAAAATGAGTATTTGAATTCTTCCCTACCTTATTCCTGTGCTGAGATACAGGCTGCTCCAACCTGCTGTAAAATGCTTGATTTCGAGAGTGAGCGAAACTAATGAAAACATTGTTGGGGTAAAACCTAAAGGGAAAGACCTAGCACCAAATCCAATTTGCCATCTGATCTAACTTCTGGAGGCAGTCAAAATGATCCTTAGAATTCTTCCCTACCTTATTCCTGTGCTGAGATACAGGCTGCTCCAACCTGCTGTAAAATGCTTGATTTCGAGAGGGAGCGAAACTAATGAAAACAGTGTTGGGGTAAAACCTAAAGGGAAAGACCTAGCACCAAATCCAATTTGCCATCTGATCTAACTTCTGGAGGCAGTCAAAATGAGTATTTGAATTCTTCCCTACCTTATTCCTGTGCTGAGATACAGGCTGCTCCAACCTGCTGTAAAATGCTTGATTTCGAGAGTGAGCGAAACTAATGAAAACATTGTTGGGGTAAAACCTAAAGGGAAAGACCTAGCACCAAATCCAATTTGCCATCTGATCTAACTTCTGGAGGCAGTCAAAATGAGTATTTGAATTCTTCCCTACCTTATTCCTGTGCTGAGATACAGGCTGCTCCAACCTGCTGTAAAATGCTTGATTTTGAGAGTGAGCGAAACTAATGAAAACATTGTTGGGGTAAAACCTAAAGGGAAAGACCTAGCACCAAATCCAATTTGCCATCTGATCTAACTTCTGGAGGCAGTCAAAATGAGTATTTGAATTCTTCCCTACCTTATTCCTGTGCTGAGATACAGGCTGCTCCAACCTGCTGTAAAATGCTTGATTTCGAGAGTGAGCGAAACTAATGAAAACATTGTTGGGGTAAAACCTAAAGGGAAAGACCTAGCACCAAATCCAATTTGCCATCTGATCTAACTTCTGGAGGCAGTCAAAATGATCCTTAGAATTCTTCCCTACCTTATTCCTGTGCTGAGATACAGGCTGCTCCAACCTGCTGTAAAATGCTTGATTTCGAGAGTGAGCGAAACTAATGAAAACATTGTTGGGGTAAAACCTAAAGGGAAAGACCTAGCACCAAATCCAATTTGCCATCTGATCTAACTTCTGGAGGCAGTCAAAATGATCCTTAGAATTCTTCCCTACCTTATTCCTGTGCTGAGATACAGGCTGCTCCAACCTGCTGTAAAATGCTTGATTTCGAGAGTGAGCGAAACTAATGAAAACATTGTTGGGGTAAAACCTAAAGGGAAAGACCTAGCACCAAATCCAATTTGCCATCTGATCTAACTTCTGGAGGCAGTCAAAATGAGTATTTGAATTCTTCCCTAACCTTATTCCTGTGCTGAGATACAGGCTGCTCCAACCTGCTGTAAAATGCTTGATTTCGAGAGTGAGCGAAACTAATGAAAACATTGTTGGGGTAAAACCTAAAGGGAAAGACCTAGCACCAAATCCAATTTGCCATCTGATCTAACTTCTGGAGGCAGTCAAAATGATCCTTAGAATTCTTCCCTACCTTATTCCTGTGCTGAGATACAGGCTGCTCCAACCTGCTGTAAAATGCTTGATTTCGAGAGTGAGCGAAACTAATGAAAACATTGTTAGGGTAAAACCTAAAGGGAAAGACCTAGCACCAAATCCAATTTGCCATCTGATCTAACTTCTGGAGGCAGTCAAAATGATCCTTAGAATTCTTCCCTACCTTATTCCTGTGCTGAGATACAGGCTGCTCCAACCTGCTGTAAAATGCTTGATTTCGAGAGTGAGCGAAACTAATGAAAACATTGTTGGGGTAAAACCTAAAGGGAAAGACCTAGCACCAAATCCAATTTGCCATCTGATCTAACTTCTGGAGGCAGTCAAAATGATCCTTAGAATTCTTCCCTACCTTATTCCTGTGCTGAGATACAGGCTGCTCCAACCTGCTGTAAAATGCTTGATTTCGAGAGTGAGCGAAACTAATGAAAACATTGTTGGGGTAAAACCTAAAGGGAAAGACCTAGCACCAAATCCAATTTGCCATCTGATCTAACTTCTGGAGGCAGTCAAAATGAGTATTTGAATTCTTCCCTACCTTATTCCTGTGCTGAGATACAGGCTGCTCCAACCTGCTGTAAAATGCTTGATTTCGAGAGTGAGCGAAACTAATGAAAACATTGTTGGGGTAAAACCTAAAGGGAAAGACCTAGCACCAAATCCAATTTGCCATCTGATCTAACTTCTGGAGGCAGTCAAAATGAGTATTTGAATTCTTCCCTACCTTATTCCTGTGCTGAGATACAGGCTGCTCCAACCTGCTGTAAAATGCTTGATTTCGAGAGTGAGCGAAACTAATGAAAACATTGTTGGGGTAAAACCTAAAGGGAAAGACCTAGCACCAAATCCAATTTGCCATCTGATCTAACTTCTGGAGGCAGTCAAAATGAGTATTTGAATTCTTCCCTACCTTATTCCTGTGCTGAGATACAGGCTGCTCCAACCTGCTGTAAAATGCTTGATTTCGAGAGTGAGCGAAACTAATGAAAACATTGTTGGGGTAAAACCTAAAGGGAAAGACCTAGCACCAAATCCAATTTGCCATCTGATCTAACTTCTGGAGGCAGTCAAAATGATCCTTAGAATTCTTCCCTACCTTATTCCTGTGCTGAGATACAGGCTGCTCCAACCTGCTGTAAAATGCTTGATTTCGAGAGTGAGCGAAACTAATGAAAACATTGTTGGGGTAAAACCTAAAGGGAAAGACCTAGCACCAAATCCAATTTGCCATCTGATCTAACTTCTGGAGGCAGTCAAAATGAGTATTTGAATTCTTCCCTACCTTATTCCTGTGCTGAGATACAGGCTGCTCCAACCTGCTGTAAAATGCTTGATTTCGAGAGTGAGCGAAACTAATGAAAACATTGTTGGGGTAAAACCTAAAGGGAAAGACCTAGCACCAAATCCAATTTGCCATCTGATCTAACTTCTGGAGGCAGTCAAAATGAGCCTTAGAATTCTTCCCTACCTTATTCCTGTGCTGAGATACAGGCTGCTCCAACCTGCTGTAAAATGCTTGATTTCGAGAGGGAGCGAAACTAATGAAAACAGTGTTGGGGTAAAACCTAAAGGGAAAGACCTAGCACCAAATCCAATTTGCCATCTGATCTAACTTCTGGAGGCAGTCAAAATGAGTATTTGAATTCTTCCCTACCTTATTCCTGTGCTGAGATACAGGCTGCTCCAACCTGCTGTAAAATGCTTGATTTCGAGAGTGAGCGAAACTAATGAAAACATTGTTGGGGTAAAACCTAAAGGGAAAGACCTAGCACCAAATCCAATTTGCCATCTGATCTAACTTCTGGAGGCAGTCAAAATGAGTATTTGAATTCTTCCCTACCTTATTCCTGTGCTGAGATACAGGCTGCTCCAACCTGCTGTAAAATGCTTGATTTTGAGAGTGAGCGAAACTAATGAAAACATTGTTGGGGTAAAACCTAAAGGGAAAGACCTAGCACCAAATCCAATTTGCCATCTGATCTAACTTCTGGAGGCAGTCAAAATGAGTATTTGAATTCTTCCCTACCTTATTCCTGTGCTGAGATACAGGCTGCTCCAACCTGCTGTAAAATGCTTGATTTCGAGAGTGAGCGAAACTAATGAAAACATTGTTGGGGTAAAACCTAAAGGGAAAGACCTAGCACCAAATCCAATTTGCCATCTGATCTAACTTCTGGAGGCAGTCAAAATGATCCTTAGAATTCTTCCCTACCTTATTCCTGTGCTGAGATACAGGCTGCTCCAACCTGCTGTAAAATGCTTGATTTCGAGAGTGAGCGAAACTAATGAAAACATTGTTGGGGTAAAACCTAAAGGGAAAGACCTAGCACCAAATCCAATTTGCCATCTGATCTAACTTCTGGAGGCAGTCAAAATGATCCTTAGAATTCTTCCCTACCTTATTCCTGTGCTGAGATACAGGCTGCTCCAACCTGCTGTAAAATGCTTGATTTCGAGAGTGAGCGAAACTAATGAAAACATTGTTGGGGTAAAACCTAAAGGGAAAGACCTAGCACCAAATCCAATTTGCCATCTGATCTAACTTCTGGAGGCAGTCAAAATGAGTATTTGAATTCTTCCCTACCTTATTCCTGTGCTGAGATACAGGCTGCTCCAACCTGCTGTAAAATGCTTGATTTCGAGAGTGAGCGAAACTAATGAAAACATTGTTGGGGTAAAACCTAAAGGGAAAGACCTAGCACCAAATCCAATTTGCCATCTGATCTAACTTCTGGAGGCAGTCAAAATGATCCTTAGAATTCTTCCCTACCTTATTCCTGTGCTGAGATACAGGCTGCTCCAACCTGCTGTAAAATGCTTGATTTCGAGAGTGAGCGAAACTAATGAAAACATTGTTAGGGTAAAACCTAAAGGGAAAGACCTAGCACCAAATCCAATTTGCCATCTGATCTAACTTCTGGAGGCAGTCAAAATGATCCTTAGAATTCTTCCCTACCTTATTCCTGTGCTGAGATACAGGCTGCTCCAACCTGCTGTAAAATGCTTGATTTCGAGAGTGAGCGAAACTAATGAAAACATTGTTGGGGTAAAACCTAAAGGGAAAGACCTAGCACCAAATCCAATTTGCCATCTGATCTAACTTCTGGAGGCAGTCAAAATGATCCTTAGAATTCTTCCCTACCTTATTCCTGTGCTGAGATACAGGCTGCTCCAACCTGCTGTAAAATGCTTGATTTCGAGAGTGAGCGAAACTAATGAAAACATTGTTGGGGTAAAACCTAAAGGGAAAGACCTAGCACCAAATCCAATTTGCCATCTGATCTAACTTCTGGAGGCAGTCAAAATGAGTATTTGAATTCTTCCCTACCTTATTCCTGTGCTGAGATACAGGCTGCTCCAACCTGCTGTAAAATGCTTGATTTCGAGAGTGAGCGAAACTAATGAAAACATTGTTGGGGTAAAACCTAAAGGGAAAGACCTAGCACCAAATCCAATTTGCCATCTGATCTAACTTCTGGAGGCAGTCAAAATGAGTATTTGAATTCTTCCCTACCTTATTCCTGTGCTGAGATACAGGCTGCTCCAACCTGCTGTAAAATGCTTGATTTCGAGAGTGAGCGAAACTAATGAAAACATTGTTGGGGTAAAACCTAAAGGGAAAGACCTAGCACCAAATCCAATTTGCCATCTGATCTAACTTCTGGAGGCAGTCAAAATGAGTATTTGAATTCTTCCCTACCTTATTCCTGTGCTGAGATACAGGCTGCTCCAACCTGCTGTAAAATGCTTGATTTCGAGAGTGAGCGAAACTAATGAAAACATTGTTGGGGTAAAACCTAAAGGGAAAGACCTAGCACCAAATCCAATTTGCCATCTGATCTAACTTCTGGAGGCAGTCAAAATGATCCTTAGAATTCTTCCCTACCTTATTCCTGTGCTGAGATACAGGCTGCTCCAACCTGCTGTAAAATGCTTGATTTCGAGAGTGAGCGAAACTAATGAAAACATTGTTGGGGTAAAACCTAAAGGGAAAGACCTAGCACCAAATCCAATTTGCCATCTGATCTAACTTCTGGAGGCAGTCAAAATGATCCTTAGAATTCTTCCCTACCTTATTCCTGTGCTGAGATACAGGCTGCTCCAACCTGCTGTAAAATGCTTGATTTCGAGAGTGAGCGAAACTAATGAAAACATTGTTGGGGTAAAACCTAAAGGGAAAGACCTAGCACCAAATCCAATTTGCCATCTGATCTAACTTCTGGAGGCAGTCAAAATGATCCTTAGAATTCTTCCCTACCTTATTCCTGTGCTGAGATACAGGCTGCTCCAACCTGCTGTAAAATGCTTGATTTCGAGAGTGAGCGAAACTAATGAAAACATTGTTGGGGTAAAACCTAAAGGGAAAGACCTAGCACCAAATCCAATTTGCCATCTGATCTAACTTCTGGAGGCAGTCAAAATGAGTATTTGAATTCTTCCCTACCTTATTCCTGTGCTGAGATACAGGCTGCTCCAACCTGCTGTAAAATGCTTGATTTCGAGAGTGAGCGAAACTAATGAAAACATTGTTGGGGTAAAACCTAAAGGGAAAGACCTAGCACCAAATCCAATTTGCCATCTGATCTAACTTCTGGAGGCAGTCAAAATGATCCTTAGAATTCTTCCCTACCTTATTCCTGTGCTGAGATACAGGCTGCTCCAACCTGCTGTAAAATGCTTGATTTCGAGAGTGAGCGAAACTAATGAAAACATTGTTGGGGTAAAACCTAAAGGGAAAGACCTAGCACCAAATCCAATTTGCCATCTGATCTAACTTCTGGAGGCAGTCAAAATGATCCTTAGAATTCTTCCCTACCTTATTCCTGTGCTGAGATACAGGCTGCTCCAACCTGCTGTAAAATGCTTGATTTCGAGAGTGAGCGAAACTAATGAAAACATTGTTGGGGTAAAACCTAAAGGGAAAGACCTAGCACCAAATCCAATTTGCCATCTGATCTAACTTCTGGAGGCAGTCAAAATGAGTATTTGAATTCTTCCCTACCTTATTCCTGTGCTGAGATACAGGCTGCTCCAACCTGCTGTAAAATGCTTGATTTTGAGAGTGAGCGAAACTAATGAAAACATTGTTGGGGTAAAACCTAAAGGGAAAGACCTAGCACCAAATCCAATTTGCCATCTGATCTAACTTCTGGAGGCAGTCAAAATGATCCTTAGAATTCTTCCCTACCTTATTCCTGTGCTGAGATACAGGCTGCTCCAACCTGCTGTAAAATGCTTGATTTCGAGAGTGAGCGAAACTAATGAAAACATTGTTGGGGTAAAACCTAAAGGGAAAGACCTAGCACCAAATCCAATTTGCCATCTGATCCAACTTCTGGAGGCAGTCAAAATGAGTATTTGAATTCTTCCCTACCTTATTCCTGTGCTGAGATACAGGCTGCTCCAACCTGCTGTAAAATGCTTGATTTCGAGAGTGAGCGAAACTAATGAAAACATTGTTGGGCTAAAACCTAAAGGGAAAGACCTAGCACCAAATCCAATTTGCCATCTGATCTAACTTCTGGAGGCAGTCAAAATGATCCTTAGAATTCTTCCCTACCTTATTCCTGTGCTGAGATACAGGCTGCTCCAACCTGCTGTAAAATGCTTGATTTCGAGAGTGAGCGAAACTAATGAAAACATTGTTGGGGTAAAACCTAAAGGGAAAGACCTAGCACCAAATCCAATTTGCCATCTGATCTAACTTCTGGAGGCAGTCAAAATGAGTATTTGAATTCTTCCCTACCTTATTCCTGTGCTGAGATACAGGCTGCTCCAACCTGCTGTAAAATGCTTGATTTCGAGAGTGAGCGAAACTAATGAAAACATTGTTGGGGTAAAACCTAAAGGGAAAGACCTAGCACCAAATCCAATTTGCCATCTGATCTAACTTCTGGAGGCAGTCAAAATGATCCTTAGAATTCTTCCCTACCTTATTCCTGTGCTGAGATACAGGCTGCTCCAACCTGCTGTAAAATGCTTGATTTCGAGAGTGAGCGAAACTAATGAAAACATTGTTGGGGTAAAACCTAAAGGGAAAGACCTAGCACCAAATCCAATTTGCCATCTGATCTAACTTCTGGAGGCAGTCAAAATGAGTATTTGAATTCTTCCCTACCTTATTCCTGTGCTGAGATACAGGCTGCTCCAACCTGCTGTAAAATGCTTGATTTCGAGAGTGAGCGAAACTAATGAAAACATTGTTGGGGTAAAACCTAAAGGGAAAGACCTAGCACCAAATCCAATTTGCCATCTGATCTAACTTCTGGAGGCAGTCAAAATGAGTATTTGAATTCTTCCCTACCTTATTCCTGTGCTGAGATACAGGCTGCTCCAACCTGCTGTAAAATGCTTGATTTCGAGAGTGAGCGAAACTAATGAAAACATTGTTGGGGTAAAACCTAAAGGGAAAGACCTAGCACCAAATCCAATTTGCCATCTGATCTAACTTCTGGAGGCAGTCAAAATGATCCTTAGAATTCTTCCCTACCTTATTCCTGTGCTGAGATACAGGCTGCTCCAACCTGCTGTAAAATGCTTGATTTCGAGAGTGAGCGAAACTAATGAAAACATTGTTGGGGTAAAACCTAAAGGGAAAGACCTAGCACCAAATCCAATTTGCCATCTGATCTAACTTCTGGAGGCAGTCAAAATGATCCTTAGAATTCTTCCCTACCTTATTCCTGTGCTGAGATACAGGCTGCTCCAACCTGCTGTAAAATGCTTGATTTCGAGAGTGAGCGAAACTAATGAAAACATTGTTGGGGTAAAACCTAAAGGGAAAGACCTAGCACCAAATCCAATTTGCCATCTGATCTAACTTCTGGAGGCAGTCAAAATGATCCTTAGAATTCTTCCCTACCTTATTCCTGTGCTGAGATACAGGCTGCTCCAACCTGCTGTAAAATGCTTGATTTCGAGAGTGAGCGAAACTAATGAAAACATTGTTGGGGTAAAACCTAAAGGGAAAGACCTAGCACCAAATCCAATTTGCCATCTGATCTAACTTCTGGAGGCAGTCAAAATGATCCTTAGAATTCTTCCCTACCTTATTCCTGTGCTGAGATACAGGCTGCTCCAACCTGCTGTAAAATGCTTGATTTCGAGAGTGAGCGAAACTAATGAAAACATTGTTGGGGTAAAACCTAAAGGGAAAGACCTAGCACCAAATCCAATTTGCCATCTGATCTAACTTCTGGAGGCAGTCAAAATGATCCTTAGAATTCTTCCCTACCTTATTCCTGTGCTGAGATACAGGCTGCTCCAACATGCTGTAAAATGCTTGATTTCGAGAGTGAGCGAAACTAATGAAAACATTGTTGGGGTAAAACCTAAAGGGAAAGACCTAGCACCAAATCCAATTTGCCATCTGATCTAACTTCTGGAGGCAGTCAAAATGATCCTTAGAATTCTTCCCTACCTTATTCCTGTGCTGAGATACAGGCTGCTCCAACCTGCTGTAAAATGCTTGATTTCGAGAGTGAGCGAAACTAATGAAAACATTGTTGGGGTAAAACCTAAAGGGAAAGACCTAGCACCAAATCCAATTTGCCATCTGATCTAACTTCTGGAGGCAGTCAAAATGATCCTTAGAATTCTTCCCTACCTTATTCCTGTGCTGAGATACAGGCTGCTCCAACCTGCTGTAAAATGCTTGATTTCGAGAGTGAGCGAAACTAATGAAAACATTGTTGGGGTAAAACCTAAAGGGAAAGACCTAGCACCAAATCCAATTTGCCATCTGATCTAACTTCTGGAGGCAGTCAAAATGATCCTTAGAATTCTTCCCTACCTTATTCCTGTGCTGAGATACAGGCTGCTCCAACCTGCTGTAAAATGCTTGATTTCGAGAGTGAGCGAAACTAATGAAAACATTGTTGGGGTAAAACCTAAAGGGAAAGACCTAGCACCAAATCCAATTTGCCATCTGATCTAACTTCTGGAGGCAGTCAAAATGATCCTTAGAATTCTTCCCTACCTTATTCCTGTGCTGAGATACAGGCTGCTCCAACCTGCTGTAAAATGCTTGATTTCGAGAGTGAGCGAAACTAATGAAAACATTGTTGGGGTAAAACCTAAAGGGAAAGACCTAGCACCAAATCCAATTTGCCATCTGATCTAACTTCTGGAGGCAGTCAAAATGATCCTTAGAATTCTTCCCTACCTTATTCCTGTGCTGAGATACAGGCTGCTCCAACCTGCTGTAAAATGCTTGATTTCGAGAGTGAGCGAAACTAATGAAAACATTGTTGGGGTAAAACCTAAAGGGAAAGACCTAGCACCAAATCCAATTTGCCATCTGATCTAACTTCTGGAGGCAGTCAAAATGATCCTTAGAATTCTTCCCTACCTTATTCCTGTGCTGAGATACAGGCTGCTCCAACCTGCTGTAAAATGCTTGATTTCGAGAGTGAGCGAAACTAATGAAAACATTGTTGGGGTAAAACCTAAAGGGAAAGACCTAGCACCAAATCCAATTTGCCATCTGATCTAACTTCTGGAGGCAGTCAAAATGATCCTTAGAATTCTTCCCTACCTTATTCCTGTGCTGAGATACAGGCTGCTCCAACCTGCTGTAAAATGCTTGATTTCGAGAGTGAGCGAAACTAATGAAAACATTGTTGGGGTAAAACCTAAAGGGAAAGACCTAGCACCAAATCCAATTTGCCATCTGATCTAACTTCTGGAGGCAGTCAAAATGATCCTTAGAATTCTTCCCTACCTTATTCCTGTGCTGAGATACAGGCTGCTCCAACCTGCTGTAAAATGCTTGATTTCGAGAGTGAGCGAAACTAATGAAAACATTGTTGGGGTAAAACCTAAAGGGAAAGACCTAGCACCAAATCCAATTTGCCATCTGATCTAACTTCTGGAGGCAGTCAAAATGATCCTTAGAATTCTTCCCTACCTTATTCCTGTGCTGAGATACAGGCTGCTCCAACCTGCTGTAAAATGCTTGATTTCGAGAGTGAGCGAAACTAATGAAAACATTGTTGGGGTAAAACCTAAAGGGAAAGACCTAGCACCAAATCCAATTTGCCATCTGATCTAACTTCTGGAGGCAGTCAAAATGAGTATTTGAATTCTTCCCTACCTTATTCCTGTGCTGAGATACAGGCTGCTCCAACCTGCTGTAAAATGCTTGATTTCGAGAGTGAGCGAAACTAATGAAAACATTGTTGGGGTAAAACCTAAAGGGAAAGACCTAGCACCAAATCCAATTTGCCATCTGATCTAACTTCTGGAGGCAGTCAAAATGATCCTTAGAATTCTTCCCTACCTTATTCCTGTGCTGAGATACAGGCTGCTCCAACCTGCTGTAAAATGCTTGATTTCGAGAGTGAGCGAAACTAATGAAAACATTGTTGGGGTAAAACCTAAAGGGAAAGACCTAGCACCAAATCCAATTTGCCATCTGATCTAACTTCTGGAGGCAGTCAAAATGAGTATTTGAATTCTTCCCTACCTTATTCCTGTGCTGAGATACAGGCTGCTCCAACCTGCTGTAAAATGCTTGATTTTGAGAGTGAGCGAAACTAATGAAAACATTGTTGGGGTAAAACCTAAAGGGAAAGACCTAGCACCAAATCCAATTTGCCATCTGATCTAACTTCTGGAGGCAGTCAAAATGAGTATTTGAATTCTTCCCTACCTTATTCCTGTGCTGAGATACAGGCTGCTCCAACCTGCTGTAAAATGCTTGATTTTGAGAGTGAGCGAAACTAATGAAAACATTGTTGGGGTAAAACCTAAAGGGAAAGACCTAGCACCAAATCCAATTTGCCATCTGATCTAACTTCTGGAGGCAGTCAAAATGATCCTTAGAATTCTTCCCTACCTTATTCCTGTGCTGAGATACAGGCTGCTCCAACCTGCTGTAAAATGCTTGATTTCGAGAGTGAGCGAAACTAATGAAAACATTGTTGGGGTAAAACCTAAAGGGAAAGACCTAGCACCAAATCCAATTTGCCATCTGATCTAACTTCTGGAGGCAGTCAAAATGATCCTTAGAATTCTTCCCTACCTTATTCCTGTGCTGAGATACAGGCTGCTCCAACCTGCTGTAAAATGCTTGATTTCGAGAGTGAGCGAAACTAATGAAAACATTGTTGGGGTAAAACCTAAAGGGAAAGACCTAGCACCAAATCCAATTTGCCATCTGTGACAGTCTAATAAGTTTGTCTCTCTCTATGTGAGTCAACAAAGATAAAAGTGATAGCAGAGCCACTGGAAAGAAGGTGGAAAGAATCCTGTCCACCAATCCTGGATGCAAATCAGCTTGTGATTGCATCGTGATAACAAGGGACTACAACAATGGACCCAAGGACCCAGCCATCACACCTTTAGGGCAAGATAATCACCACCTGTTTCCTGAGCTTTGTCTGGATGGAGACAGGGTAGACGGAGATTCCCCCCTCCTCCAGCCAGGGGTCTTGCCCAAACACACAGATTTCCTGCCACTGGAATTCCTGAGGGACAATATTTTGACTACATACTTAAGGACTAAAAAACTGTATAAAAGACTTGAGCAGCTGCTGGTTTGTAGAGAGAAACACAAGAGAGAAACAAAGGAGAGAAACAGAGGAGAAAAACGGGGAGAAAAATGGAGATGAAGAAAAACACAGGAGACGGGCCAGGCCGCTGAGAAGCCGGGACAATGCTGCTCCGGAGAACAGTAGCTGCCCGGAGGACCACAGCTCCAGCCCTCTACAGACCCAGGCTGCCCAGAGAATCCTCAGCACCGTTCCTGTATCAACCCAAAATCTCCCCAGAGGACCACAGCTGTTCTCCAGCAAAAGCCTCACCACGGTTACTCTACAAACCCAACATCTCCTGCAGCACCTTTCCTCCACAGACTTTATCTTGGGGGGGATGAGGGGTGTGGTAATATAATTCCTTTCCTCTTCTATCTCTCGTCCCTCTCTCTCTCTCTCTTTTCTCCCTCTTCCTTTCTTCTCTCTCTCTCTCTCTTTTCTCCCTCTTCCTTTCTTATGTCCACTTTCTTTATGTAATAAATAGTCTAGCTGTTGATACTTTGGCCTCCTTTGTGCCTTTAATTTCACAACACGGGAATATTTAAAAGAACTGTGTCTCCGGACCGAGACATCTAATGTCTCCGGACCGTGACACCATCTGATCTAACTTCTGGAGGCAGTCAAAATGAGTATTTGAATTCTTCCCTACCTTATTCCTGTGCTGAGATACAGGCTGCTCCAACCTGCTGTAAAATGCTTGATTTCGAGAGTGAGCGAAACTAATGAAAACATTGTTGGGGTAAAAGCTAAAGGGAAAGACCTAGCACCAAATCCAATTTGCCATCTGATCTAACTTCTGGAGGCAGTCAAAATGATCCTTAGAATTCTTCCCTACCTTATTCCTGTGCTGAGATACAGGCTGCTCCAACCTGCTGTAAAATGCTTGATTTCGAGAGTGAGCGAAACTAATGAAAACATTGTTGGGGTAAAACCTAAAGGGAAAGACCTAGCACCAAATCCAATTTGCCATCTGATCTAACTTCTGGAGGCAGTCAAAATGAGTATTTGAATTCTTCCCTACCTTATTCCTGTGCTGAGATACAGGCTGCTCCAACCTGCTGTAAAATGCTTGATTTCGAGAGTGAGCGAAACTAATGAAAACATTGTTGGGGTAAAACCTAAAGGGAAAGACCTAGCACCAAATCCAATTTGCCATCTGATCTAACTTCTGGAGGCAGTCAAAATGATCCTTAGAATTCTTCCCTACCTTATTCCTGTGCTGAGATACAGGCTGCTCCAACCTGCTGTAAAATGCTTGATTTCGAGAGTGAGCGAAACTAATGAAAACATTGTTGGGGTAAAACCTAAAGGGAAAGACCTAGCACCAAATCCAATTTGCCATCTGATCTAACTTCTGGAGGCAGTCAAAATGATCCTTAGAATTCTTCCCTACCTTATTCCTGTGCTGAGATACAGGCTGCTCCAACCTGCTGTAAAATGCTTGATTTCGAGAGTGAGCGAAACTAATGAAAACATTGTTGGGGTAAAACCTAAAGGGAAAGACCTAGCACCAAATCCAATTTGCCATCTGATCTAACTTCTGGAGGCAGTCAAAATGATCCTTAGAATTCTTCCCTACCTTATTCCTGTGCTGAGATACAGGCTGCTCCAACCTGCTGTAAAATGCTTGATTTCGAGAGTGAGCGAAACTAATGAAAACATTGTTGGGGTAAAACCTAAAGGGAAAGACCTAGCACCAAATCCAATTTGCCATCTGATCTAACTTCTGGAGGCAGTCAAAATGAGTATTTGAATTCTTCCCTACCTTATTCCTGTGCTGAGATACAGGCTGCTCCAACCTGCTGTAAAATGCTTGATTTCGAGAGTGAGCGAAACTAATGAAAACATTGTTGGGGTAAAACCTAAAGGGAAAGACCTAGCACCAAATCCAATTTGCCATCTGATCTAACTTCTGGAGGCAGTCAAAATGATCCTTAGAATTCTTCCCTACCTTATTCCTGTGCTGAGATACAGGCTGCTCCAACCTGCTGTAAAATGCTTGATTTCGAGAGTGAGCGAAACTAATGAAAACATTGTTGGGGTAAAACCTAAAGGGAAAGACCTAGCACCAAATCCAATTTGCCATCTGATCTAACTTCTGGAGGCAGTCAAAATGATCCTTAGAATTCTTCCCTACCTTATTCCTGTGCTGAGATACAGGCTGCTCCAACCTGCTGTAAAATGCTTGATTTCGAGAGTGAGCGAAACTAATGAAAACATTGTTGGGGTAAAACCTAAAGGGAAAGACCTAGCACCAAATCCAATTTGCCATCTGATCTAACTTCTGGAGGCAGTCAAAATGAGTATTTGAATTCTTCCCTACCTTATTCCTGTGCTGAGATACAGGCTGCTCCAACCTGCTGTAAAATGCTTGATTTCGAGAGTGAGCGAAACTAATGAAAACATTGTTGGGGTAAAACCTAAAGGGAAAGACCTAGCACCAAATCCAATTTGCCATCTGATCTAACTTCTGGAGGCAGTCAAAATGATCCTTAGAATTCTTCCCTACCTTATTCCTGTGCTGAGATACAGGCTGCTCCAACCTGCTGTAAAATGCTTGATTTCGAGAGTGAGCGAAACTAATGAAAACATTGTTGGGGTAAAACCTAAAGGGAAAGACCTAGCACCAAATCCAATTTGCCATCTGATCTAACTTCTGGAGGCAGTCAAAATGATCCTTAGAATTCTTCCCTACCTTATTCCTGTGCTGAGATACAGGCTGCTCCAACCTGCTGTAAAATGCTTGATTTCGAGAGTGAGCGAAACTAATGAAAACATTGTTGGGGTAAAACCTAAAGGGAAAGACCTAGCACCAAATCCAATTTGCCATCTGATCTAACTTCTGGAGGCAGTCAAAATGATCCTTAGAATTCTTCCCTACCTTATTCCTGTGCTGAGATACAGGCTGCTCCAACCTGCTGTAAAATGCTTGATTTCGAGAGTGAGCGAAACTAATGAAAACATTGTTGGGGTAAAACCTAAAGGGAAAGACCTAGCACCAAATCCAATTTGCCATCTGATCTAACTTCTGGAGGCAGTCAAAATGAGTATTTGAATTCTTCCCTACCTTATTCCTGTGCTGAGATACAGGCTGCTCCAACCTGCTGTAAAATGCTTGATTTCGAGAGTGAGCGAAACTAATGAAAACATTGTTGGGGTAAAACCTAAAGGGAAAGACCTAGCACCAAATCCAATTTGCCATCTGATCTAACTTCTGGAGGCAGTCAAAATGAGTATTTGAATTCTTCCCTACCTTATTCCTGTGCTGAGATACAGGCTGCTCCAACCTGCTGTAAAATGCTTGATTTCGAGAGTGAGCGAAACTAATGAAAACATTGTTGGGGTAAAACCTAAAGGGAAAGACCTAGCACCAAATCCAATTTGCCATCTGATCTAACTTCTGGAGGCAGTCAAAATGATCCTTAGAATTCTTCCCTACCTTATTCCTGTGCTGAGATACAGGCTGCTCCAACCTGCTGTAAAATGCTTGATTTCGAGAGTGAGCGAAACTAATGAAAACATTGTTGGGGTAAAACCTAAAGGGAAAGACCTAGCACCAAATCCAATTTGCCATCTGATCTAACTTCTGGAGGCAGTCAAAATGATCCTTAGAATTCTTCCCTACCTTATTCCTGTGCTGAGATACAGGCTGCTCCAACCTGCTGTAAAATGCTTGATTTCGAGAGTGAGCGAAACTAATGAAAACATTGTTGGGGTAAAACCTAAAGGGAAAGACCTAGCACCAAATCCAATTTGCCATCTGATCTAACTTCTGGAGGCAGTCAAAATGATCCTTAGAATTCTTCCCTACCTTATTCCTGTGCTGAGATACAGGCTGCTCCAACCTGCTGTAAAATGCTTGATTTCGAGAGTGAGCGAAACTAATGAAAACATTGTTGGGGTAAAACCTAAAGGGAAAGACCTAGCACCAAATCCAATTTGCCATCTGATCTAACTTCTGGAGGCAGTCAAAATGATCCTTAGAATTCTTCCCTACCTTATTCCTGTGCTGAGATACAGGCTGCTCCAACCTGCTGTAAAATGCTTGATTTCGAGAGTGAGCGAAACTAATGAAAACATTGTTGGGGTAAAACCTAAAGGGAAAGACCTAGCACCACATCCAATTTGACATCTGATCTAACTTCTGGAGGCAGTCAAAATGATCCTTAGAATTCTTCCCTACCTTATTCCTGTGCTGAGATACAGGCTGCTCCAACCTGCTGTAAAATGCTTGATTTCGAGAGTGAGCGAAACTAATGAAAACATTGTTGGGGTAAAACCTAAAGGGAAAGACCTAGCACCAAATCCAATTTGCCATCTGATCTAACTTCTGGAGGCAGTCAAAATGAGTATTTGAATTCTTCCCTACCTTATTCCTGTGCTGAGATACAGGCTGCTCCAACCTGCTGTAAAATGCTTGATTTCGAGAGTGAGCGAAACTAATGAAAACATTGTTGGGGTAAAACCTAAAGGGAAAGACCTAGCACCAAATCCAATTTGCCATCTGATCTAACTTCTGGAGGCAGTCAAAATGATCCTTAGAATTCTTCCCTACCTTATTCCTGTGCTGAGATACAGGCTGCTCCAACCTGCTGTAAAATGCTTGATTTCGAGAGTGAGCGAAACTAATGAAAACATTGTTGGGGTAAAACCTAAAGGGAAAGACCTAGCACCAAATCCAATTTGCCATCTGATCTAACTTCTGGAGGCAGTCAAAATGAGTATTTGAATTCTTCCCTACCTTATTCCTGTGCTGAGATACAGGCTGCTCCAACCTGCTGTAAAATGCTTGATTTCGAGAGTGAGCGAAACTAATGAAAACATTGTTGGGGTAAAACCTAAAGGGAAAGACCTAGCACCAAATCCAATTTGCCATCTGATCTAACTTCTGGAGGCAGTCAAAATGATCCTTAGAATTCTTCCCTACCTTATTCCTGTGCTGAGATACAGGCTGCTCCAACCTGCTGTAAAATGCTTGATTTCGAGAGTGAGCGAAACTAATGAAAACATTGTTGGGGTAAAACCTAAAGGGAAAGACCTAGCACCAAATCCAATTTGCCATCTGATCTAACTTCTGGAGGCAGTCAAAATGATCCTTAGAATTCTTCCCTACCTTATTCCTGTGCTGAGATACAGGCTGCTCCAACCTGCTGTAAAATGCTTGATTTCGAGAGTGAGCGAAACTAATGAAAACATTGTTGGGGTAAAACCTAAAGGGAAAGACCTAGCACCAAATCCAATTTGCCATCTGATCTAACTTCTGGAGGCAGTCAAAATGAGTATTTGAATTCTTCCCTACCTTATTCCTGTGCTGAGATACAGGCTGCTCCAACCTGCTGTAAAATGCTTGATTTCGAGAGTGAGCGAAACTAATGAAAACATTGTTGGGGTAAAACCTAAAGGGAAAGACCTAGCACCAAATCCAATTTGCCATCTGATCTAACTTCTGGAGGCAGTCAAAATGATCCTTAGAATTCTTCCCTACCTTATTCCTGTGCTGAGATACAGGCTGCTCCAACCTGCTGTAAAATGCTTGATTTCGAGAGTGAGCGAAACTAATGAAAACATTGTTGGGGTAAAACCTAAAGGGAAAGACCTAGCACCAAATCCAATTTGCCATCTGATCTAACTTCTGGAGGCAGTCAAAATGATCCTTAGAATTCTTCCCTACCTTATTCCTGTGCTGAGATACAGGCTGCTCCAACCTGCTGTAAAATGCTTGATTTCGAGAGTGAGCGAAACTAATGAAAACATTGTTGGGGTAAAACCTAAAGGGAAAGACCTAGCACCAAATCCAATTTGCCATCTGATCTAACTTCTGGAGGCAGTCAAAATGAGTATTTGAATTCTTCCCTACCTAATTCCTGTGCTGAGATACAGGCTGCTCCAACCTGCTGTAAAATGCTTGATTTCAAGAGTGAGCGAAACTAATGAAAACATTGTTGGGGTAAAACCTAAAGGGAAAGACCTAGCACCAAATCCAATTTGCCATCTGATCTAACTTCTGGAGGCAGTCAAAATGATCCTTAGAATTCTTCCCTACCTTATTCCTGTGCTGAGATACAGGCTGCTCCAACCTGCTGTAAAATGCTTGATTTCAAGAGTGAGCGAAACTAATGAAAACATTGTTGGGGTAAAACCTAAAGGGAAAGACCTAGCACCAAATCCAATTTGCCATCTGATCTAACTTCTGGAGGCAGTCAAAATGAGTATTTGAATTCTTCCCTACCTTATTCCTGTGCTGAGATACAGGCTGCTCCAACCTGCTGTAAAATGCTTGATTTCGAGAGTGAGCGAAACTAATGAAAACATTGTTGGGGTAAAACCTAAAGGGAAAGACCTAGCACCAAATCCAATTTGCCATCTGATCTAACTTCTGGAGGCAGTCAAAATGAGTATTTGAATTCTTCCCTACCTTATTCCTGTGCTGAGATACAGGCTGCTCCAACCTGCTGTAAAATGCTTGATTTCGAGAGTGAGCGAAACTAATGAAAACATTGTTGGGGTAAAACCTAAAGGGAAAGACCTAGCACCAAATCCAATTTGCCATCTGATCTAACTTCTGGAGGCAGTCAAAATGAGTATTTGAATTCTTCCCTACCTTATTCCTGTGCTGAGATACAGGCTGCTCCAACCTGCTGTAAAATGCTTGATTTCGAGAGTGAGCGAAACTAATGAAAACATTGTTGGGGTAAAACCTAAAGGGAAAGACCTAGCACCAATCCAATTTGCCATCTGATCTAACTTCTGGAGGCAGTCAAAATGAGTATTTGAATTCTTCCCTACCTTATTCCTGTGCTGAGATACAGGCTGCTCCAACCTGCTGTAAAATGCTTGATTTCGAGAGTGAGCGAAACTAATGAAAACATTGTTGGGGTAAAACCTAAAGGGAAAGACCTAGCACCAAATCCAATTTGCCATCTGATCTAACTTCTGGAGGCAGTCAAAATGATCCTTAGAATTCTTCCCTACCTTATTCCTGTGCTGAGATACAGGCTGCTCCAACCTGCTGTAAAATGCTTGATTTCGAGAGTGAGCGAAACTAATGAAAACATTGTTGGGGTAAAACCTAAAGGGAAAGACCTAGCACCAAATCCAATTTGCCATCTGATCTAACTTCTGGAGGCAGTCAAAATGATCCTTAGAATTCTTCCCTACCTTATTCCTGTGCTGAGATACAGGCTGCTCCAACCTGCTGTAAAATGCTTGATTTCGAGAGTGAGCGAAACTAATGAAAACATTGTTGGGGTAAAACCTAAAGGGAAAGACCTAGCACCAAATCCAATTTGCCATCTGATCTAACTTCTGGAGGCAGTCAAAATGATCCTTAGAATTCTTCCCTACCTTATTCCTGTGCTGAGATACAGGCTGCTCCAACCTGCTGTAAAATGCTTGATTTCGAGAGTGAGCGAAACTAATGAAAACATTGTTGGGGTAAAACCTAAAGGGAAAGACCTAGCACCAAATCCAATTTGCCATCTGATCTAACTTCTGGAGGCAGTCAAAATGAGTATTTGAATTCTTCCCTACCTTATTCCTGTGCTGAGATACAGGCTGCTCCAACCTGCTGTAAAATGCTTGATTTCAAGAGTGAGCGAAACTAATGAAAACATTGTTGGGGTAAAACCTAAAGGGAAAGACCTAGCACCAAATCCAATTTGCCATCTGATCTAACTTCTGGAGGCAGTCAAAATGATCCTTAGAATTCTTCCCTACCTTATTCCTGTGCTGAGATACAGGCTGCTCCAACCTGCTGTAAAATGCTTGATTTCAAGAGTGAGCGAAACTAATGAAAACATTGTTGGGGTAAAACCTAAAGGGAAAGACCTAGCACCAAATCCAATTTGCCATCTGATCTAACTTCTGGAGGCAGTCAAAATGAGTATTTGAATTCTTCCCTACCTTATTCCTGTGCTGAGATACAGGCTGCTCCAACCTGCTGTAAAATGCTTGATTTCGAGAGTGAGCGAAACTAATGAAAACATTGTTGGGGTAAAACCTAAAGGGAAAGACCTAGCACCAAATCCAATTTGCCATCTGATCTAACTTCTGGAGGCAGTCAAAATGATCCTTAGAATTCTTCCCTACCTTATTCCTGTGCTGAGATACAGGCTGCTCCAACCTGCTGTAAAATGCTTGATTTCGAGAGTGAGCGAAACTAATGAAAACATTGTTGGGGTAAAACCTAAAGGGAAAGACCTAGCACCAAATCCAATTTGCCATCTGATCTAACTTCTGGAGGCAGTCAAAATGATCCTTAGAATTCTTCCCTACCTTATTCCTGTGCTGAGATACAGGCTGCTCCAACCTGCTGTAAAATGCTTGATTTCGAGAGTGAGCGAAACTAATGAAAACATTGTTGGGGTAAAACCTAAAGGGAAAGACCTAGCACCAAATCCAATTTGCCATCTGATCTAACTTCTGGAGGCAGTCAAAATGATCCTTAGAATTCTTCCCTACCTTATTCCTGTGCTGAGATACAGGCTGCTCCAACCTGCTGTAAAATGCTTGATTTCGAGAGTGAGCGAAACTAATGAAAACATTGTTGGGGTAAAACCTAAAGGGAAAGACCTAGCACCAAATCCAATTTGCCATCTGATCTAACTTCTGGAGGCAGTCAAAATGATCCTTAGAATTCTTCCCTACCTTATTCCTGTGCTGAGATTACAGGCTGCTCCAACCTGCTGTAAAATGCTTGATTTCGAGAGTGAGCGAAACTAATGAAAACATTGTTGGGGTAAAACCTAAAGGGAAAGACCTAGCACCAAATCCAATTTGCCATCTGATCTAACTTCTGGAGGCAGTCAAAATGATCCTTAGAATTCTTCCCTACCTTATTCCTGTGCTGAGATACAGGCTGCTCCAACCTGCTGTAAAATGCTTGATTTCGAGAGTGAGCGAAACTAATGAAAACATTGTTGGGGTAAAACCTAAAGGGAAAGACCTAGCACCAAATCCAATTTGCCATCTGATCTAACTTCTGGAGGCAGTCAAAATGATCCTTAGAATTCTTCCCTACCTTATTCCTGTGCTGAGATACAGGCTGCTCCAACCTGCTGTAAAATGCTTGATTTCGAGAGTGAGCGAAACTAATGAAAACATTGTTGGGGTAAAACCTAAAGGGAAAGACCTAGCACCAAATCCAATTTGCCATCTGATCTAACTTCTGGAGGCAGTCAAAATGATCCTTAGAATTCTTCCCTACCTTATTCCTGTGCTGAGATACAGGCTGCTCCAACCTGCTGTAAAATGCTTGATTTCGAGAGTGAGCGAAACTAATGAAAACATTGTTGGGGTAAAACCTAAAGGAAAGACCTAGCACCAAATCCAATTTGCCATCTGATCTAACTTCTGGAGGCAGTCAAAATGAGTATTTGAATTCTTCCCTACCTTATTCCTGTGCTGAGATACAGGCTGCTCCAACCTGCTGTAAAATGCTTGATTTCGAGAGTGAGCGAAACTAATGAAAACATTGTTGGGGTAAAACCTAAAGGGAAAGACCTAGCACCAAATCCAATTTGCCATCTGATCTAACTTCTGGAGGCAGTCAAAATGATCCTTAGAATTCTTCCCTACCTTATTCCTGTGCTGAGATACAGGCTGCTCCAACCTGCTGTAAAATGCTTGATTTCGAGAGTGAGCGAAACTAATGAAAACATTGTTGGGGTAAAACCTAAAGGGAAAGACCTAGCACCAAATCCAATTTGCCATCTGATCTAACTTCTGGAGGCAGTCAAAATGAGTATTTGAATTCTTCCCTACCTTATTCCTGTGCTGAGATACAGGCTGCTCCAACCTGCTGTAAAATGCTTGATTTCGAGAGTGAGCGAAACTAATGAAAACATTGTTGGGGTAAAACCTAAAGGGAAAGACCTAGCACCAAATCCAATTTGCCATCTGATCTAACTTCTGGAGGCAGTCAAAATGATCCTTAGAATTCTTCCCTACCTTATTCCTGTGCTGAGATACAGGCTGCTCCAACCTGCTGTAAAATGCTTGATTTCGAGAGTGAGCGAAACTAATGAAAACATTGTTGGTGTAAAACCTAAAGGGAAAGACCTAGCACCAAATCCAATTTGCCATCTGATCTAACTTCTGGAGGCAGTCAAAATGAGTATTTGAATTCTTCCCTACCTTATTCCTGTGCTGAGATACAGGCTGCTCCAACCTGCTGTAAAATGCTTGATTTCGAGAGTGAGCGAAACTAATGAAAACATTGTTGGGGTAAAACCTAAAGGGAAAGACCTAGCACCAAATCCAATTTGCCATCTGATCTAACTTCTGGAGGCAGTCAAAATGAGTATTTGAATTCTTCCCTACCTTATTCCTGTGCTGAGATACAGGCTGCTCCAACCTGCTGTAAAATGCTTGATTTCGAGAGTGAGCGAAACTAATGAAAACATTGTTGGGGTAAAACCTAAAGGGAAAGACCTAGCACCAAATCCAATTTGCCATCTGATCTAACTTCTGGAGGCAGTCAAAATGATCCTTAGAATTCTTCCCTACCTTATTCCTGTGCTGAGATACAGGCTGCTCCAACCTGCTGTAAAATGCTTGATTTCAAGAGTGAGCGAAACTAATGAAAACATTGTTGGGGTAAAACCTAAAGGGAAAGACCTAGCACCAAATCCAATTTGCCATCTGATCTAACTTCTGGAGGCAGTCAAAATGAGTATTTGAATTCTTCCCTACCTTATTCCTGTGCTGAGATACAGGCTGCTCCAACCTGCTGTAAAATGCTTGATTTCGAGAGTGAGCGAAACTAATGAAAACATTGTTGGGGTAAAACCTAAAGGGAAAGACCTAGCACCAAATCCAATTTGCCATCTGATCTAACTTCTGGAGGCAGTCAAAATGATCCTTAGAATTCTTCCCTACCTTATTCCTGTGCTGAGATACAGGCTGCTCCAACCTGCTGTAAAATGCTTGATTTCGAGAGTGAGCGAAACTAATGAAAACATTGTTGGGGTAAAACCTAAAGGGAAAGACCTAGCACCAAATCCAATTTGCCATCTGATCTAACTTCTGGAGGCAGTCAAAATGATCCTTAGAATTCTTCCCTACCTTATTCCTGTGCTGAGATACAGGCTGCTCCAACCTGCTGTAAAATGCTTGATTTCGAGAGTGAGCGAAACTAATGAAAACATTGTTGGGGTAAAACCTAAAGGGAAAGACCTAGCACCAAATCCAATTTGCCATCTGATCTAACTTCTGGAGGCAGTCAAAATGAGTATTTGAATTCTTCCCTACCTTATTCCTGTGCTGAGATACAGGCTGCTCCAACCTGCTGTAAAATGCTTGATTTCGAGAGTGAGCGAAACTAATGAAAACATTGTTGGGGTAAAACCTAAAGGGAAAGACCTAGCACCAAATCCAATTTGCCATCTGATCTAACTTCTGGAGGCAGTCAAAATGATCCTTAGAATTCTTCCCTACCTTATTCCTGTGCTGAGATACAGGCTGCTCCAACCTGCTGTAAAATGCTTGATTTCGAGAGTGAGCGAAACTAATGAAAACATTGTTGGGGTAAAACCTAAAGGGAAAGACCTAGCACCAAATCCAATTTGCCATCTGATCTAACTTCTGGAGGCAGTCAAAATGAGTATTTGAATTCTTCCCTACCTTATTCCTGTGCTGAGATACAGGCTGCTCCAACCTGCTGTAAAATGCTTGATTTCGAGAGTGAGCGAAACTAATGAAAACATTGTTGGGGTAAAACCTAAAGGGAAAGACCTAGCACCAAATCCAATTTGCCATCTGATCTAACTTCTGGAGGCAGTCAAAATGATCCTTAGAATTCTTCCCTACCTTATTCCTGTGCTGAGATACAGGCTGCTCCAACCTGCTGTAAAATGCTTGATTTCGAGAGTGAGCGAAACTAATGAAAACATTGTTGGGGGTAAAACCTAAAGGGAAAGACCTAGCACCAAATCCAATTTGCCATCTGATCTAACTTCTGGAGGCAGTCAAAATGATCCTTAGAATTCTTCCCTACCTTATTCCTGTGCTGAGATACAGGCTGCTCCAACCTGCTGTAAAATGCTTGATTTCGAGAGTGAGCGAAACTAATGAAAACATTGTTGGGGTAAAACCTAAAGGGAAAGACCTAGCACCAAATCCAATTTGCCATCTGATCTAACTTCTGGAGGCAGTCAAAATGATCCTTAGAATTCTTCCCTACCTTATTCCTGTGCTGAGATACAGGCTGCTCCAACCTGCTGTAAAATGCTTGATTTCGAGAGTGAGCGAAACTAATGAAAACATTGTTGGGGTAAAACCTAAAGGGAAAGACCTAGCACCAAATCCAATTTGCCATCTGATCTAACTTCTGGAGGCAGTCAAAATGATCCTTAGAATTCTTCCCTACCTTATTCCTGTGCTGAGATACAGGCTGCTCCAACCTGCTGTAAAATGCTTGATTTCGAGAGTGAGCGAAACTAATGAAAACATTGTTGGGGTAAAACCTAAAGGGAAAGACCTAGCACCAAATCCAATTTGCCATCTGATCTAACTTCTGGAGGCAGTCAAAATGAGTATTTGAATTCTTCCCTACCTTATTCCTGTGCTGAGATACAGGCTGCTCCAACCTGCTGTAAAATGCTTGATTTCGAGAGTGAGCGAAACTAATGAAAACATTGTTGGGGTAAAACCTAAAGGGAAAGACCTAGCACCAAATCCAATTTGCCATCTGATCTAACTTCTGGAGGCAGTCAAAATGAGTATTTGAATTCTTCCCTACCTTATTCCTGTGCTGAGATACAGGCTGCTCCAACCTGCTGTAAAATGCTTGATTTCGAGAGTGAGCGAAACTAATGAAAACATTGTTGGGGTAAAACCTAAAGGGAAAGACCTAGCACCAAATCCAATTTGCCATCTGATCTAACTTCTGGAGGCAGTCAAAATGA